>NC_058413.1:106021481-106056934 GCF_002201575.2 Neomonachus schauinslandi | reverse complement strand
GGGGGGGGGGAGGATTTTGTTCTGTGATTAAGGGGGAAAACAGTTTAAAACACAGGGAAAAGGACATTTTTATTTGTGCTAATAAAACAGAGGCACAGAGGGTTCTTGGACTTGACTTCGTTTCGCATTCACGCAAGGTCGTCAGGTGTAGGAGACTCCGAGCGCTGTCAGCACAGGGTGACCTGTAAAATCACTGCCTACGTTAGGGGACAGACCAGTGACACACAGGAAAAATAAGCCGTTTTTTCTTATAAGAAAAACACAGAACATTAAATTGACTTATTTTGAAATCAGGACCATCTAAGACGAAATAAAAGCATGAGTGACAGACTCCTACCAGCGAGTTTGGAAAAAAGGAGAAAAGCGCGATGGGAAGGAAGATGCGCAAAGGTCAGGGAGGCGAGGGAGGGCTGAGAGCGCGCGGCGGCCCAGGGCCGGCGAGCTCCCCGGGGTCCGCGGCAGCTCAAACCCGAGAGCCTGGCTTCGGGAAGCCGGTCGGGGATGGGGCGCACTCGGGCCGGCCGGGCAGAACCGCGCGGCCCCGAAAGCAGCGTGCGGCCCCGCGAGCGCCAGCGCCGCGCACGCCTGGTCACCGCCGGCAATCGGCAGGGCCCGGGCGGGGGGCGGGGAGGGAGGGAAAGCCACGCGCGCGTCCGCCCCGGGCGCTCCCCGCTCCGAGCTCCCGGTCCCTGCGGAGAGGGCGGCACTCACGGCCGTGGCGAGATGGTGGGTCACAGCAACGGAGATGCAGGCGTCCCACGAGCCGCCGCGCAAGGGCACGGCCAGCGCGTCACCGACCAGCGCCTCCAAGCGCCGCTCTCGACAGATGCCCACGAGGGCCTGGCTGCGATCACAACCAACCTGCAACAGAGGAAAGGCTCGTTCAAACGTCCCGAGAATGAAGAGCCACGGGGTACTGGCGCCCACGCGTGACTCGACGGAGCTCCGTTCACTGTGGACGGCGGGAGGCCGGGCCGGCGCCCAGTCCATCGGGCGTCACACTGAACCCAAACCAGCGGGGACACAGGATTAAAGACGACACGCGGTAAGTGGGAAGTCCGAACGGGCATCTACACATCACCGACCGGAATCTACATCTTTTTATAACATCACACATATAAAAATGGACATTATCCCATAAACACAGACATTTAGTCTTTTGTGGAGGGCTCCAGGTGTCACTCAACACGACAAACTATACTGTGATGGCCCAGAGGGCAGGAGGACGGCTGGGGGCTTTGCCTGCTGCTTCTTACTTTTCAGTACATATTACTGTACAGTCAGAAAATAAAATCCCCAAACTATAAAAAACCAAAACGATTTCATTTTTTTAAAGCTTCTGAGTCTTGTTCTGCTAAATATAACCTAACCTACACACACATATATATATATATCTCTCTCAAAAATAAAGTGCGGAATTCAACATTTGCAAAATGCTATTTAATTAAACCTTTTAGTGTAAGCCAACCACCCGAAGGGAACGGCAGCATGCCCTGGTCTCCCCAGGCAGGGAGTGTTATTAAGTTCTACGGGAGGTGTTTGGGAGCCAGGACTGCCTGTCTCCTCTCAAGCTCTGTTATTTTTGTACACAGTTCTGCTGTTTAGTCCTAAGAGTACATGCGTGTGCATGTGTGTGTGCATGTGTGTGTGTGGAGGACAATGTGCACAGGTAAACTGAGGGAGCACTGGGAGGGGGGAGGGGCATAAGAAATGTTAAATCACTAATTAATAATCATCCCCAGATAGTTCTTCCTAACTCACTCTCTACAGTAGGGAAAAAGAAACGTGAAAGTAGATTTCAGCAGATCGAAGCCGCCACCTCAAGCTTGTATTTACTCATTTGAATTTTAGATGCAGTGAGCACTGATTATTAGGGTTGCCTCAGTCTATCTGAGAATAAAGAATAGGAGTCCTCATGTCAAAACAAGTCTTACTAAGTTAAATCTTACTGCTATGCTAGGCATACTTAATACGAATTTGCTCAATTTCTAATTGGTATTAAACAGCTTCTTTCTCTATCCTAGAGCTGCATTAATTTTTGAGGTATAATAAAAGGCACCGAGCTAGAGGTGAGGTATGGCAATGTCCCTTTGATATATTTTACGATAAGGAAGTACAAAGGGCCCGTTAATAACACAGTGGCACAATTCCCAACTGACTGCTGTCTTTACCTACATAGGATACATAACTGGCTTATTACTTTTATTTCTTTTCCTCCGTATTCTGTGCCGCCGAGCCAGCAGTCACAATACCAAGCTGACAATACCACTCAAATAATACGCATATTACATTGAGGGGCTTGCCACCTTTTTTTACAATAAAATTCAGTTCATGGAGTCAGAAGTCTCAAGTCTGTCCAATTCTGACAGACTGCTACAAATCTTGCTAATCCAACTTTACTACAAAACAAATACCAGGAGAGAGAGCTCAACCAAGAAGGAAAGTTATTACCTGAAAACCACAGATAAGGCAGAACAAGGAGAAGAGCAGCCAAACCAAACCGGAGATGTCCTTCCTCCAGCTGCCCATCAGTACGGAGGGCGGTCTGACCCACAGAGCAGCAGGTCTAGGGTAGACAGGATTCGCGCCTGGCTCATGACCTTCATCCTGCACTGATTCTGCCCAAGTCTTATATACACTCTCATCCAATCATCACTAATTTTCTCTCTTCCCTTTCTATTCTTAAATTTCCTTAAGTCTCTGTACCAAGGACAGTACCCAGGATTTGAAAGTCTCCCTAATCACGATGCATAATGTCAACAGTGTGACAGAAAGTGGCTTATTTATAAATACAATGTATAAACACATTTATTAAAGGACTCACGTAAGGCTACGTAATTCTGTGTGCCCGACGGAAGTCAGTGACATTCTGAAAACACACACTGGTTGGGCTTGAAATGTATACTTACACTCCTTTATAATTTTTTAAAATCTTCAACAAAACATTAAACACGCAATTCTGGGAAGACTGGTAAAAAATGAAAAACATTCGACCTAGTAGTCAAAGGTGCAAACTACAAAACTAGGTTTCATTTTTCTCCCAGTGAAGTATCGAAAATATATATATTTTTTAAGATTTTATTTATTTGACAGAGAGAGACACACAGCGAGAGAGGGAACACAAGCAGGGAGTGGGAGAGAGAGAAGCAGGCTCTCCGCCGAGCAGGGAGCCCGATGTGGGACTCGATCCCAGGACCCTGGGATCATGACCTGAGCCGAAGGCAGATGCTTAACGACTGAGCCACCCAGGTGCCCCATCAAAAATATTTTAAAATCAAAATACGCCACGGGGATGGCAGCAATAAAACCAGCTCTCCGAAGCACTAGGACAGTGCAAATGGACTCCACTGGTTTTCAAAAGCCATCTGGTGCACCACTTTTTAAGAAGGATAAAAATGTTCACAACTTTTTTTTTTAAAGTAGTCTCCATGTCCAGCGAGGAGTCTAATGCGGGGCCTGAACTCATGACCCTGAGATCAAGAGTCAGATGCTCAACCAAATAAGCCACCCAGGAGCCCCAAAAATGTGCATAACTTTTGACCCAATAATTGCTCTTCTAAAAATTCATCCTAAAAAAAAATTATCCAAAATATGAAAAAAGCTAAATGAGCTAAAAAAAAAAAAAACACCCTGCCTTTTACTGGCGCAGCCACCAGATATGACCGCAGATTCTCTGTATTAATGACCTCAACCCTGAACACACACCCTGAGTTAGCTACTGTTAACTACACTGCAAATGAGGAAGACTTATCTCACCACAGGTAAGTCATCTGCCCCAAGTTAAAATAGTTAAGTGGTGGGGGCGCCTGGGTGGCTCAGTTGGTTGAGCGACTGCCTTCAGCTCAGGTCATGATCCTGGAGTCCCGGGATCGAGTCCCGCATCGGGCTTCCTGCTCGGCAGGGAGTCTGCTTTGTCCTCTGACCCTATCCCCTCTCAGGTGTTCTCTCTCTCTCATTCTCTCTCTCTCAAATAAATAAATAAAATCTTTAAAAATAAAATAAAAAATAAAATAAAAAAAAATAGTTAAGTGGTGGAGCAGAGATTTAAACCTGGGCTTTTCTCGCTCTAAACCCCACGTTCTTCCTTCCTGTCAGACTGTTTCTCAGGGGAGATGCTCGTTACTGTGTTATTTATAGTAACTCCACACTGAACATAAGGAACCATCAAGAGTGTTATTAAGTCCAGGAACTGACATATTTCCATCAACATAGAAATATGAAGTGAGAGGGGCCTGGGTGGCTCAGTTGGTTAAACGACTGCCTTCGGCTCGGGTCATGATCCTGGAGTCCCGGGATCGAGTCCCGCATCGGGCTCCCTGCTCAGCGGGGGGTCTGCTTCTCCCTCTGACCCTCTTCCCTCTCGTGCTCTCTGTCTCTCATTCTCTCTCTCTCAAATAAATAAGTAAAATCTTTAAAAAAAAAAAAAGAAATATGAAGTGATACGAATGAGTCATCAAGGTGTACGTGTATTCGGGACGATACAAACATTACAGGAAAAACATGGGAAGGACATCTCCCATGAGAAACTGCTTTCTTAGGGTGTTAAGATTACAGGCAAACACCTTTCCTTTTGTCCATTTTCTGAATTGCAGCTGTATTATTATTACTTAAAAAACACCACATTTTTGGGCTCCTGGGTGGCTCAGATGGTTAAGCGTCTGCCTTTGGCTCAGGTCATGATTTCAGGGTCCTGGGATCGAGCCCCGCATCGAGCTCCCTGCTCCTTGGGAGCCTGCTTCTCCCTCTGCCTCTCTCTCTCTGTCTCTCATGAATAAATAAATAAAATCTTAAAAAAACAAAAAACAAAAAAAACACCACATTTTTTAAGCTACTAAGGAAACAAGCACTATGGGGAGATGAGACTGGCAATAAGGGGTTCAGAGCGTGGGGGAAAGGGCGAAGCCCGTCGACTACATTGAAAACAGCAACTCAAGTCCCGAGCTGAACTAGTTGGACAACCTAGGAAAGCCACTTAACTTCTGTTTTCCTCGTCATAAAAATGCCTACTTCTCAGGGATGAGATGAGAACCAAATAATTGATGTGTATAAACACTTCACTCCACTAATGTTACTGTGACTGCACGGAACAAAGGCTGGATACAACCTCTCATCCTGGTAGTATTTCAAAAATACATTTTGTTAAGGAAGCATGTAATAATAATATAAACTTGTTTTTTAATTCTAAGACAATCCTACATGCAAATACCTAGAATGAATGTCCCAGGTCACATTCCCTCATGAATATCAAAAAATGCACGTTATTTTCAGGCTCAAAGACAGCTGCCGAAAATACACTCAAACATACAGGTTGTAGCTTCGGCAGCTTCCTTCGATCATACGTGACTCCATTTCTGGTATAATGACAACCCTAACTCCAGCCAGACAAGGCGTCTTCATTCCTGCATTGAACCAACACCTACTGAGCCTTCCCGGGAGGTCAGACTGCGAATCACAAACTGCCAACCATAAAATGAATATAAATAGTGGAAAGTGACTATACTTGTGATTTTCTCATTCTTCTAAATGTATTCCGTCTTGAACAGATTCAGATCTTTGGGCTCAGTTTACCAGGAAATCATGTTTCTCAATTTTAACAGGATAACGCAGTCAGTAGGACTACGTCAGTGTGGTTGACCTCCACCTCGCTTCGCTGTCACGAGTGCTGCCTGACTCCGTAAAGCTGGGGGTTAGCATCAGGAAGGTGCAAGAGCAGAGCTCATGGAGAGACGTTTTGGCCAATACCTTAAGACTAAAATATCAGCAGATATCACTTTGATTTTAAGTGGCACATCAAAACCTACTTCTTCCACATGAACAAACCTAACTCATTAGACCTTATTCTTGATAAACTAAAATTTAATTGTAAACATAATGACAATACATGGATACTAATATCTTATCTTGATGAAAAGCTATGCTTTTATCTGTCTCTTAATGCATGAACCCTGCAGCGTAACTCACTTTCCTCAGGCAGGTGCGTACTATCAAGGAGGAGGTAAAGATACAGATGACGCGCCACGTGACGTCCTCCAGGAGCCCGTGAGTGTGGACTGCTCCCGTTGTCCCCACCTCCCTCCTTACTCTAGTCCTCCTGCCCCTAATCTTGAGAAAGGGAAGTTTCAGTCCTCCCAAGAGCAGCGTTGATATGGGTATTTACAATAATGCACCAGTGTAGGGAGAATGTTCTCCTTCCCAGCACGGCCGGAAAAAAAGTGAACCGCAGGAAAGGAAATCATAGCAACTGGAAACAAATTAGGCACGATAAAGAAGTGGGTTCAGATCCTGGGCCTCAAGCTGTAACCTCGGTCACTTGGTTTAAGCTACTTCAGCCCTAGTTTCCTCAACAGTAAGACACCAATAAATAGTAACTTTTATTTTTTCCTACTGTGAATGAAAGAACACTATATTTGGCATCAGAGGCATGGGTTCAAGTTTCAGTTATGTCCCCTAATTATATGACATCAGGGAAGTAATACAGTCTGTGAGTCTCGGTTGCTTCATTTATAAGAGACACATGAAAATATCAGCTTTAACTTTCTCATACTTAGGAGGATCTAAGCAAAGAAAGTGGCTTCTCTAGACATCCTTTCTGACCTGTAAAGAGTTTAATAAATATAAGACAGTTTTACTGATAAAATAAGCACAATCTAACGGGAAGGGGGAAAAAAACCACACACATACACTACAAATAATGGCATGCATGCCCACAAATTCTCAGGGGAATAAAAAAGAATAGGAGTGATCATTAATTTTCCATCTGTTGGTTATAACTTTTATAATGACCTTTTAAAAAACAGCATTATACCATAAGGCAGAAGGTGACAATAACCTAACAAATAAAGCCAAAAGAGAGCCAGAAGCAACAATGACTTGCCATATATAACTCCTTATTGATGCCAAGATACTTTCCGTTTCCACAGCCAACATCAGCCACTAATGAACCACTTGGCAAAGCTTTCAAGAAGTCCACGACGCGCGGCCACGGGGTGTGTCTCGTGCTGCTGAAGTGCTCAGCAATCTCTTCATAGACTCGATGGACGTATTCTCGCTCCAGCTGTAAGGCTTCTCTAGCGCTCTCTGGAAATGATGGGAGGGTCTCCTTCATCTGGCTGTCACAGACCAAAGGGTAACCTAATGAAAAATAGGGCAATATAAACCGTTCATTTTTATCCAAGTGATTCATAATGTATGTTTTCTTAAAAAAACAAGCAAATCAATGCAAATTTGGTGGCTAGAGATAAGCAGGCTCTGATTTATCAGTTTAAAAATAGCTCTTACCTAACAAGTCCAATTACATGTGTGAGGGGTCTAAATGAAAAAAGGGAAAAATCCATCTGCAACAAGACATGAACTGCAATTCTGCAAGCCTGATAATGTAGATGCCTAGTTCATCCTGGGATTAAGGTCCTTTTATTTCAGAAAGCATCTTGATGGGCCTGGCCTAACCAGAAGAAATTTAGCTGAATTAACAGGAGTTAGGGTTTTTCTCCTGGTGAGCAAAGGAAACAGGAGTTCTGGGGCCCTAGCACTCTTGGAAAAACAACAAGACCTAAGAGAAAGTGTCATTTGGTTATGATCACAAGCATTTAATGAACACTATTTGAAGGAGTTTATACAGATGGTCTCAATTCTCACAATAACACCTTGAGATGGTACTACTGCGTCCATTTTACAGATGAGGACATGAAGCACAGAATGCTAAGTAACGATCCTGAAGTGACAAAGATGGTAAGTCACAGAGCCAGGACTTGCACCCAGCCAGTGGGGACTCGAGAGCCCATAATCTCAGTGACTACAGGCATTGCCTCCTTCAACAGAATCAGCACACCCTAAGGAGAACACCATCAAGTCAAGGAGATGACCAAGGAAGTTGAGGATACACTGTTATCCTAATTAACATCCTAATTAAATGAATTCTGAAGTTGTTCCCTGTTTCCTGCAATCATGTCTAACACTCATTTTAAATCCTTGCCTGTTCTCTGCTATGCTATAATTTCCCTTTATCTCCGGCCGAAGTCTAGGAGACGCATCTTTTTACTGCAGGAAATACAGGAGGAAGGAGCGGTATTCCAGAGAAGCCACAGCGAGGAGAGAGGCAATAATGAGAAATCATGTGGCAGCTCAGAAGTGGGCGGCAGCGTTCACGGCTTTGGGAATTCTCCCTAACTCTCATCAGAGCGTGCCGGGGTGGGAGACAGCTAGTCTCTGCTACTGTGTGAAGGACAGCTCTAAACATTTCATGCGGACATTGAAGAAAGCCCGACAGCTCTAACACCTGCAGGTGACAACAGACGGGTTACCTTGTATCTTGCGCACATCAGGATTACACTACCGCATACACTACAATGACCCTCAACCGGTCCTGGTAACATTTTATCCTCTTAGAAATTATAAACAGCTGAGTAATCTAGAGAGGCAACCCTTCTCCTTAAAAATTCACAAAGTTTGACCAAAAGTATCCAAAAAGATGGCCTTGAACATGAAAAACATCTGTAAACTGAATAAACATTCAGAGCTTCTATAATATGCCTTACATTCAATTAACATCCGCAACAAAGAAACCTCTGTAGAAGAAAACTAGGTTGTCTCTCCAACTAGACCCTCAGGTTCCTCAAGAACAGGAGTCGTGCTGTATTTTTCATTATCTTGTAAAACTTATAGACAGTGTCAGACACTCAACAAATACAAAATACACTTTTTTTAATTGATAAAAAAATTTGATGTTCCAAGGCCTCAGTGACACTTTTAGCAAAAGAAACAAAAGTCTGTTTTAAACTTCACTAACACCAAGATATCAGATTTAGGAAAAAAAAAGATATCAAATATAGCAATTTCAAGTTTAATAACAGATACTACTTACAAAATGAAAGAGATTTTTATTCAATGAGTCCAAGAAATACAGGTTATGATGTACTTGTATAGACAATTCAAAATAACATCCTCTTGACAAGTTTTTGGCATTTCTCTTATTCCCTCCTAGATTTCCAAACTGACCAAAACACAAACCACTGTTTATCCCCCTAGAGATATCTACTTACTATGCAGCAATTGGTTCATCTCTAACTTCCTCGTTGGGTTAATGAGAAGTAATTTAGAAACTTGACAAGCTGTTTCCAATAAAACCTATTTTTGTACAAATGATATTTTAACATGCTATAATTTTATTTAGCACTCTTAACTGTGACTTCAATTTAAGAAAATGTTTATTTGGCATCCAACTATGCCTAAGTACTATATTTGGGAAAATAAAGATGAATAAAATGCAGTCCCTGCTTTCAAAGAATACAAACTCAATGGGGGCGGTTAAGAAAAATCTCCATTAAGTACAACACTACGCAGAGTATGAGAAATGCCATTAGGGTTAAGACCAAGCTCTCCTTGGTTCTGATGGGACTTTAAAAGATTTTTACACTAGATTTACTCCATTTTACAGTGGAACCAAAATTATATACTTACTACAATTACAAGGTGTTCGCCTCACTTTCCTAAATGTAAATGATGTCCTTATTCTCCTCTTGCTTAAAGTTAAGTCTCCAACATCACTGGTGATAATCCCACTTCTGTGACCCTTGGATGCTTGAACAGTATCAAATTTTCTGGGTGTGATTCTAAAAACGAGAGTCAAAATAATTTATTTAATACTGTATTCAAAAAAATTTTCATATCCTTTTAAAAATATCAAGGGAACAAAGCAAATTTAGAAGAATTTATGCCAAATATCTACTGGATTCCCCAAATTGTTAAGCAATTTAGAAATAGAAGTCTCTATTTTTTAAGAAGCTATCTTCAGGGTAATCATATTAAAAGAATGTACACTAACAAGTTATTCAAAAATACAAATAGAATAATAACAAATATTTAATTTTTTTTAAGATTTTAAGTAATCTCTACACCCAATGCGGGGCTTGAACTCACAACCCCAAGATCAAAAGCAGCACGCTCCTCTGACTGAGCCAGCCAGGCGCCCACAAATATTTAATTAATACAATTCTGAGAAAGGGAAAAAAAAAACAAGGAACAGATGGAGTGAAGAGGAAACACAAACAGTAAACTTAAATCCAATCAGTAATTACGTCAAATGTAAAAAGACTACAACATCCAATTAAAGAAAAAAGAATGTCAGAATGGGTTAAAAAAATAAAGTCCATGGGGCGCCTGGGTGGCTCAGTCGTTAAGCGTCTGCCTTCGGCTCAGGTCATGATCCCGGGGTCCTGGGATCGAGCCCCGTATCGGGCTCCCTGCTCCGCGGGAAGCCTGCTTCTCCCTCTCCCACTCCCCCTGCTTGTGTTCCCTCTCTCGCTGTCTCTCTCTCTCTCTGTCAAATAAATAAATAAAATCTTTTTTAAAATAAATAAGTAAATAAAATAAAATAAAAAAAAATAAAGTCCAATTATATGCTGATTACAAGAGATACCCACCTTAAAATAAGGACATAGAATGGCTGAAAATCAAGATAGGAAAAAAAGACACAGGGGCACCTGAGTGGCTCAGTCAGTTGAGCGTCTGCCTTCGGCTCAGGTCATGATCCCAGGGTCCTGAGATCGAGCCCCGCATCGGGCTCCCTGCTCAGCGGGAAGCCTGCTTCTCCCTCTCCTCCCCGCTGTGCTCTCTCTCGCTGTCTCTGTCACTATCTCTGTCTCTCTCTCTCAAATAAATAAATAAAATCTTAAAAAAAAAGAAAAAAAGATATACAGAAGACAAGTATTTTACATATTCCAAGCAAAACCAAAAGAAAAGTGGTATAGCTATCCTAATCAAAGTAGGCTTCAAAGGAATAAATATTACTAGAGATGAAAAGGGACATTTCTTTTTTTATTTTACTTATTCATTTTTTTTATGTAGGCTCCACACCCAGTGTGGAGCCCGTCGTGGGGCTTGAACTCATGACCCTAAGATCAAGAGTCCGATGGCTAACCAACTGAGCCACTCAGGTGCCCTGAAAAGGGACATTTCATAATTAACAACAGTGTCAATACAACAGGAACATATAAAAACCATGTATATTTGTATGCATCTAACGAATAACACAGCCTCAAAATACATAAAGCAAAAAGTGAACATAAATAACAGGAGAAATAGACAAATACGTAATTATCACTGTAGCTTTGAATACATCTTTCTTAGTAAGGGAAATCTAGTTGAGGGTCAAGGACATCAACATCAGAAAACAACAGATAATGGAACAGTTCCAGGCTGCCTGACATTCTTACACTTGGTATTACCCGAGTTTTTAATTTTAGTCATTTTAGTGAGTGGCAAGTGGTATGAAATTGTGGTGTTTTTTTTTTTTTTTTAAGATTTTTTTATTTATTTGAGAGAGAGTGAGCGTGCACGCGCAAGTGCAGGGAGGGGCAGAGGGAGAGAATCCTCAAGCCGACTCCCCAGTGAGCCTGCAGCCCTATCTCAGGACCCATGAGATCATGACCTGAGCCAAAACCAAGAGTTGGATGCTTTACCAACTGAGCTACCCAGGCGCCCCTGAAACTGTGGTTTTAATTTGCATTTCTCTGATTACTAATGATGCTGTATATTTTTTTGTGTGCTTATTAGCCATTCATTGATACTTTTTTTGGTGAAGGATCTGTTCAAATCTTAAGCCCAAACCTTTGTGAGATATGTGTATTCTGGATATTTTCTCCCCATGTGTGGCATGCCTTTTCATTTTTTTTAATGATATTTTTTGACGAGTAAGTTTTTAATTTTGATGCAGTTAATCTTTTTTTTCTTTTATAGTGTGTTCTAAAATCTTTCTTTAAAAAACTTTGCCTACCCCAAGGTTGCAAAAATATTCTCTTGCATTTTCTTCTAGATGTTTTACAAGTTTCACTTTTACATTTAAATCTATGGTCTACCTTGGGGCGCCTGGGTGGCTTAGTCGGTTAAGCATCCAACTCTTAATTTTGGCTTAGGTCATGATCTCAGGGTCGTGAGATCAAGCCCCAAGTCGGGCTCCACACTCAGTGGAGAGTCTGCTTGGGATTCTCGCTCTTCCTCTCCCTCGCCCTCTGCCCCTCCCCCAGCTTGCTCATGTTCACGCTCTCTCTCAAAATAAATAAATCTTTGAAAAAATCTATGATCTACCTCATATTACCCTTTGTAAATGGTGTGAGGCAGACATGGACATTCGATTGTTCCAGCACCAGCTGTTTATAAATTTCCTTTCCACACTGAATTGCATTGGTGTCTTTGTCAAAAATCAACTGACCTTGGGGTGCCTGGGTGGCTCAGTCAGTTAAGTGTCTGCCTTCAGCTCGGGTCATGATCCCAGGGTCCTGGGATCGAGCCCCACGTCAGGCTCCCCGCTCAGCAGGGAGCCTGCTTCTCCCTCAGCCTGCTGCTCCCCCTGCTTGTGCTCTCTCTCTCTTCTGTCAAATAAAAAAAAAAAAATCAACTGACCTTATATATGTGGATATATTCTGCCCCACTGGTCTACCTACCCATACACTAACACTACATTCTTTTCTCCCTCTTTTTTTTTTTTTCAAGTAGACTCCACATCCAGCGTGGAGCCCAACGTGGAGCCTGAACCCACAACCCTGAGATCAAGACCTGAGCTAAGATCAAGTCAGACATTTAACCGACTGAGCCACCTGGGCATCCCATACACTTTTTTGATTATGTAGCTTTAGTAAATTTTAAAAACCAGGTAGAATAAATCCTCCAACACTGTTCTTCTGCTTCAAGACCTTTTTGATTTTACTAGATCCTTCACATTTCCCTATAAATTTTAGAATCTGCTCATCAATTTTTATTAAAAAGTCTTAAGATTTCTAATTGGAATTACACTGAAACATTAGATCAACTTCGGACAATTGATATCTTAACAATATTGAGTTTCCTATCCCTGATCTGAGCATCTGTACCTCTTCATTCATTTCGGTCTTCTTTAATTTCTCTCAGCAGTGTTTCATAATTTTCAGTGTATTATGTGTTGCATACCTTTTGTTAAATTTATTCCTAAGGATTTAAATCTTCTGAGTCTAAGTTTTCTGCTTGATATACCCTCGCTAATCTACCTCCTATAGAGGTGGGTTTTATATTCAGAGGGAATGTGCTAAGCCTAAAAGATCTCAGCAAATTATTAAAAAGCATAATTTTATATTTAAGTTGTTGATTCCTCTTTAGTAGGAGCCAGGTAAGTTTTTTCTACACATCTAAAAAAGAGAATGTTCAACCATATAATTAAAATGGATTTGATCCTAAAGTGAAAAAATATAATGTATTTCAGCTCTCACTTTTCATTTTGTCATTGTTATACTCTTTCTTCAGTCTGTTGTTAGAATTCCCAAAAGGCAACAAAAGCAAAAATAAACAAGTGGGACTACATCAAGCTGAAAACCTTTTGTACAGTGAAGGAAACCATCAACAAAATGAAATGGCCACTTACAGAATGAGAAAAAATATTTTATATTATATATCTGGTAAGGGGTTAATACCTAAAACATATAAAGAACTACAACTCAACAGCAAAAAATAAACCATTTAAAAAATGGGCAGAGAACTCTGGAAAACTGTATGGAGGTTCCTCAAAAAGTTGAAAATAGAGCTACCATATGATCCAGCAATTGCACTACTGGGTATTTACCCCAAAGATACAAAAGTAGGGATCCGAAAGGGTACATGCACCCCGATGTTTATAGCAGCAATGTCCACAATAGCCAAACTGTGGAAAGAGCCAAGATGTCCATCGACAGATGAATGGATAAAGAAGATGTGGTAGATATATACAATGGAATATTATGCAGCCATCAAAAGGAATGAGATCTTGCCATTTGCAACGACGTGGATAGAACTGGACGGTATTATGCTGAGCGAAATAAGTCAATCAGAGAAAGACATGTATCATATGATCTCACTGATATGAGGAATTCTTAATCTCAGGAAACAAACTGAGGGTTGCTGGAGTGGGGGGTGGGGTGGGAGGGATGGGGTGACTGGGTGATGGACACTGGGGAGGGTGTGTGCTCTGGTGAGCACTGTGAATTGTGTGAGACTGTTGAATCTCAGATCTGTACCTCTGAAACAAATAATGCAATATATGTTAAGAAAAAAAAAGAAGAAGAAGAAGAAGGTAGCGGGAGGGGAAGAATGAAGCGGGGGAAATCGGAGGGGTAGACGAACCATGAGAGACGATGGACTCTGAAAAACAAACAGGGTTCTAGAGGGGAGGGGGGTGGGAGGATGGGTTAGCCTGGTGATGGGTATTGAGGAGGGCACATTCTGCATGGAGCACTGGGTGTTATGCACAAACAATGAATCATGGAACACTTCATCTAAAACTAATGATGTAATGTATGGGGATTAACATAAGAATAAAAAATTAATTAATTAATTAATTAAAAAAATGGGCAGAGGATCTGAATAGACAATTTTCCAAAGAAGACATACAGATGGTCAATAGGTACATGAAAATGTGCTCCATATCACTAGTCATCAGGGGAACAGAAATCAAAACCACAATGAGGTGTCACCTCATACCTGCTGCAATGGCTATGATCAGAAAGACAAAAAATCACAAGGCTGGCAAGGATGTAGAGAAAAGGAAACCCCTGGGCCCTGCTGGTGGAAATGTCGTTTGTGCAGCCGCTATGGAAAAGAGTATGGAGGTTCCTCAAAAATTAAAAACAGAACTACCCTGTGATCCAGCAATTGCACTACTGGATCTTTATCCAGAGGAAATAAAAACACTAACTTGAAGGGATACCTGCATTTCATGGTCACTGTAGCTATCATTTACAACAGCCAAGACATGGAAACAACCTAAGTGTCCATCAGTGGATGAATGAAGAAGGACACTGTGGTATGTATATTTTAAAAAATTTCATTTTCTAAAAACTAATTTTTGAATATTGACCTCGTAGGCTACAACCTTGCTATATTCATTTTTTAGTTCCAGCACTTGTTTTGTAGATTTCCTAGGATTTTCTACATCCGCAATCATAAAGAGCTTTACTTCTCCCTTTCAAATCCGTATGATTTTTATTTCTTTTTCTTGACTTGTTATACTATGTAAAACACCCACTGTAATATTAAAGAGTGGTGGTGAGAGCAGACATCCCTGCCCTGTTGAGTATCTTAGGAAAAGGCATTCACTATTTCACCATTAAATACGATGTCAGCTGTGGGTTTCTCAGATGCCCTTTATCAGATTGAAGAAGTTTCCTTCTTTTTTTGCCAAGTTTTTATCATGAACGGATGCGGAATTCTGTCAAATACATTTTTTGTATCAATCAAGATGATTATTTTTTTCACCTTTGTTCTTTTTATGTCATGAATTACATGGTTTGGTTTCAAAATGTTAAGCCAATCTTGCAGTCCTGGGATAAACTCTACTTGGTCATGATGTACGTTCTTTTTTATATATCGTACAATTGGATTTTCTCCTATTTTGCTAAGGATGTTTTTTCACCTCTGTTATGAGAGATATCGGTCTGTAATTTTCTCTTACTGTAATGTCTTTGACATGTTTTGGTGTCAGGGTAATGCTGGTCTCATAAAACATGTAAGGAGAGTGGCTCTTTTAAAAGAGCTTGCACCAAAGGCAATTTTTTAGAAGTAAAAAGCAAGCAAACATTGCCTGGATTTATATGATTGTTACCCTGATAGCAGAAAATGAGTAAAACTATGGTATTAAACAAAGTCAAGATATTTCAGAACAATGAGTATCTTGAAACTCTTATTAGCAAATAAAGTTCCCTTTTGAGGACCAAGTAGTTCTCTATCACGGTTCTTTTAAGTCAATTACTTAACTTGCCTAGAATTAAATCTTAGACAAAGGCCAAGCAGTACTTAACAGCTTTTGGCACCAATCTCAGATTTTTAGGAATAGGCAATCCATAGGTTAAGATTAATGAATTCTTTAAACATTACTGAACATCTTTTTTTCCTCCTTACTCAAATTTATGATCTAGTTGAAAAAATATCAAATAAAAAGATAAAAACATTTTTTAGATTTAAATAATAGTTCGGTAGAAGAGACATCTCAAGGTAGCAGAAGACAATATAATCTCTAGGAGTTTAAGGGAGAAATTATTTCAGGCTAATGTACCCAGAAAAAGCTTTATATATTATAAAGGACATAAGAGCTGAGCTCTATGTTAAAAACAAAGGAAAAGGAAATTTATTGCACTGAGGGTTAGCGCAAGAGCAAAGGCCAGAGGGCGCAGCATAAATTTGGAGGAGAGGGAGCAACCTAGTCCAGCAGGAACGACATGGTTAAGGACACAGATCCTGAGGCCAGACTGCCTGGCTTCTCATCTTGGCTCTGCCACTTCATGGTTTTGTGACTTTGTACAAGTTACATAACCTCTTTACGCTCCAATTTCCTTTAAAAATGGGGACAAAACCACGCAACAAACTTTCCACTGTGACTTGTAGGAGTTAAGTGAGCTAATTGTGTGAAACTTTGAGAACAAGGCCCAGCAGAAAGAAAATGCTCCAAAAGTAATTTAAAAGGAGAGTCAAATAAACTTCTAAATAAATGCCTGCCAAGCCAGTCGAATAACCTCAAGGAGGGAAGCACGTGGGTTTGTCTAGAAACACACTGTTTGCTGTTAAACACATATGAAGGGTTTCGTTTCAAAACAACAGTGCTCTCTTCCACTTTTCTTAAAACGCTTGCCCACTCATTCTAGCTTCCCATTTGCTACTTTTATTTATTTATTTATTTTTTAAAGATTTTATTTATTTATTTGAGAGAGAGAGAATGAGAGAGCGCACATGAGACGGGGGAGGGTCAGAGGGAGAAGCAGACTCCCCGCCGAGCAGGGAGCCCGATGCGGGACTCGATCCCGGGACTCCAGGATCATGACCCGAGCCGAAGGCAGTCGCTCAACCAACTGAGCCACCCAGGTGCCCCATGATTTTATTTATTTAAGAGAGAGAGAGCATGAGAAGGGGGAGGGTCAGAGGGAGAAGCAGGCCCCCCGCCGAGCAGGGAGCCCGATGTGGGATTCGACCCCGGGACTCCAGGATCATGACCTGAGCCGAAGGCAGTCGCTCAACTGACTGAGCCACCCAGGCGCCCCTCCATTTGCTACTTTAATGCAGACAAGATTTACCGCACATTCAAGCGGCTCCGGTGCAAGCAGTGACACACGGCAGCTGATGCTCAGCCCTAGCGTGGGCGCCACAGACTGTGGTGGGGACTGCGCAGAGCTTGAGAACGCAGGCCCCACCTACAGAAGGCCACACAGTGTCTCCAATGCCGGGGCCAGGCCTCCACGGGCCCACTGCTGTCACACTGCCCAAATTTCAAAAGAGACTGAAGACTCAGACGTTTTCGGTGAAAGCTCCTGACTTTTACATGTAGGCAATTTATAAAATTGCTGCACAGGGACCACCACTGCCCCGCCTGACTGCTGGATTTGGCTCAGGTGCTGCCATTTCCGACTTAAGGTACGGTGGCTATGACAGTGAGTCTGAACTAGACCAAAATAAGTTTGGAATTAGCCCCGCATCCGGCTCCCTGCTCGGCGGAGAGCCTGCTTCTCCCTCTCCCTCTGCCTGCCACTCTGCCTACTTGTGCTCTCTATCGCTGTTAAATAAATAAATAAAAATCTTTTAAAAAGAAAAAAAAGTTTGGAATTAACCATACAGGGCAGAGTTTATCAACTTTTTTTTTTAAGATTTTATTTATTTATTTGACAGAGAGAGACAGAGCGAGGGAGGGAACACAAGCAGGGGGAGAGGGAGAGGGAGAAGCAGGCTTCCCACAGAGCAGGGAGCCCGATGCGGGGCTTGATCCCAGGACCCTGGGATCATGACCTGAGCCGAAGGCAGACGCTTAACGACTGAGCCACCCAGGCGCCCCTCAACTTTTTTTTTTAAAGTAAACTTCACCTCTGATGTGGGGCTCAAACTCACAACCTCAAGATCAAGAGTCACACGTTCCACTGACTGAGCCAGCCAGGAGCCCCAAATCAATCTTCTTCAATTCCTATCCCTCGATAGTGCTTTCTAGTGCTTTGTTTTCAGCACAGAGATCAAAATAGTTTTTTATCAAGGTGTATTTCCTGTGTTTTGTACATATTTTTAAGTGTATTAAATGTGCTTTTTCAACCTAGTCTCTGGTCCACCCAGAGATTCTGATGAATACCTCCATAGTTGGTATATCATTTGGTCAGCCTCTCTCTATTCCTGTCTCTACCTGCAGCCCCTCCCTCCTTACCCTACCCCCTCCTTTCCTCCTTCTCTTCCCTATACACACACACACACACACACACACACACACACACACACACAATCACATTACAGGCAATGAGTATCAATGGGAGCCTTTAAAAATAATACTGAGGACTTTTCTCCCCTGAAATTATTGTAAAGAATTTTGATTCTAGAGAAAGGTTTAAAAATAAATGTTGCCTGCAATTCAATCTTCCAGAGATAACTACTCTTTAACATTTAACCACACAATATTCTTTTTTTTAAAGAGAATTTGTTTATTTGAGAGAGAGAGATAGAGAGCAAGCAAGCATGAGGAGCGGGAGAGGGAGAGGCAGGCTCCCCGCTGAGCAGGGAGCCCGACATGGGGCTCGATCCCAGGACCTGAGATCATGACCTGAGCCGAAGCCAGACGCTTCACCGACTGAGCCACCCAGACGTCCCCACACAATATTCTTTGGACAAGAAAATAACGTGATCGGGGGCAACTGGGTGGCTCGGCCAGTTAAGCTTCAGTGAAGCATCTGTCTGCCTCTTAAGTTTAAGTGTACTCTTAAGTTTAAATGTACCGATAGTAAAAATGCTTAAACTTAAAAAAAGAAAATGTGAATATTCTCAATTCTAGAAATACCTGAAACCACTGGATCGCCTCACCATTTTCATTTACTGTAATTGAAAATATTTTAGAGGCCATCGAAAAAAATCAGGTAACTTTAAGCCTCACTGCACAAAATCAGGCCATCAGTTTTTATGGCTCACATTCAGGACACGTTACTGAATCATTTACATGTTCATTTCCTTTATTTCTTAAAATGCATCAGTTAAAATCTCCAAGCAGGACATTATTAGTAAGTAGAGAACTCAGCAGTATTTTCAGTAGACTGTATGTAAATTTTAGTAGTTCGATGTTTCTCCTCTAAAGGCTAAAGCTATGCTCTTGCCGAAAGTGCATAACCCATCTCTTTGAGATGAGATTCCATCAAACAAACTCAAATTGAGGGCCATTCTATAAAACAACTGGTCCCCTTAAAAAGGCCAACATCCAGAAAGACAAAGAGAAGTTGAGGAATTGTTTCCAAGTAAAGACCACTGAAGAGAACTGACAACTAATCAGTGTCATAGACGGGAGTCCTGGGTCAGAGAGAGAGTGTACTACAAACCACTAACAAAGATTCTCTGCTTGACCAAACTTTAGTCTGACTCCCCTGAGCCCAACTCGCCCCATCCTGGGGCATGTCCGTCAAGAGCCCCACTTTAGCAAGAATCCCACCGAGTCAGCTTAACCAGAATCCCCCACTACCCACATCTGATCCTCCTTGACAACCGACCAAACTCCTCACTGCCCAGCTGTCCCCCAGCTGATGTCTACGCAGCAGGAATCCTATGGTCCTTGGCCAGAAGCCACCCCTCCCACCCCGCCCCATCGCTATGCTTCCACTGGGGTTCTTCCAGCCACCGGCACTGCCCCACGCCCAGCTCCTCGGCTGTCTACCTCAACTTCTCCTGTGGTGTTTGGGATCCAGCCCAGTTCTATACTGACGTCCCTCTTCTCCTACTGCGACAGTCCCTGAGTAAAGTGTGGGTTCACGCCCACACTGCGCGCAATCTTCAACGGCACTATGCTATGAGGTATGACTAGCAAAATCTGAAGATGGTTGTTAAGAATATTTTATCAATGCTGATGTTTCTGAATTTGAGTTGCACCACAGTTCTGTAGTGCAGGGGTTGGCAAACTTTTTCTGTAACAGGGCCAAATAGTAAACGTTTTAGGCAAAAAAGGCCACATACAGTTTCTGTCACATATTCTCTGATGTTTTTGTTTTTTACAACTCTTTAAAAATGTAAAAACCAAAACAACAATCATAATCATAATAATCATACACACATTTTTTAAAATACAAATAAAAATGTAAAAACCATTCTTGGCTCAAGAGCTGCACAAAGCAGGCTAAGGGCTGAATTTGGCTAATAAGCCATGGTTTGCCAACCCCTGATATAAAGAATATCCTTGCTCTCAGGAAATATGCAATGAAGGACGTAAGAGTAAAGGATCACGATGTCTGCAACTGACTCTCAAATGATTCATCAATGATAATAATAATGATAACATATGAGAACAATAAAATACATGGTCAAATGTTCACAACTGGTAAATCTAGGTGAAGGGAGTTCATTATACCATGCTTGCAACTCTCCATTAAACTTGAATTTCATCAAAATAAAAGCCTACTATTTACCATCAAAAGGGCACAGATGTCCGTGGGGGTTGAAACCTGGACACCTCAATGTGCAGACATGGGACACAATTCTGGTGGCTCAAGCGGGAAGAATGAGAGCTCTCACAAAGCAAGAGATATTCTGTCACCAAGGTCATTTCGATACGTACCCATGTGTCCAGAGGTATCTAGATTCTCCGGTCATCACCAGCAAACTCCGACGAGGCAACATGACCGGCACCGTGACACCATCTGGGTGCTTAAAGTCCATGACAATCTTGAAGGAAAGACGAAAGCATAAAGATGAATCCAAAACGTAATGTATTCCAAGGACAAGAATGATGAATTGATTCTGGCTATCCTTCTAGGTTAATAGAGATTAAAACATGATAATGCTTATAGAAGAGGGCTTAACCAGAATCCCCCACTACCCACATCTGATCCTCCTTGACAACCGACCAAACTCCTCACTGCCCAGCTGTCCCCGGGGTCCTCAAACTTCAGAGCACATAAAAATCAACTGAATGGGGCGCCTGAGTGGCTCAGTCAGTTAAGCGTCCACCTCTTGATTTTGGCTCAGGTCATGATCTCAGGGTCCTGGGACTGAGGCCCACAATGGGCTCTGCGCTCGGCACAGAGTCTTCTTGAGATTCTCTTTCTCCTCTGTCCCTCCTCCTGTACTCTCTCTCTCTAAAATAATAAATAAAATAAATGCTTAAAAAAAATCAACTGAATGACTAAAAAACATACTTCATCCATAGATTCAAACTCAGCAGGCCTAGGATGAGGCTCAAGAGTCTGCATTTGTAACAATCGCCCCAGGAAATTATGATGCAGGTGGTTTGAGGACCACACATACAATGCAAAACACTAGGGCAGGGGTCAAATGCTAGGACTTGGAGCTGAAACACTCATATCCTGAGTCTTCCATGTGCTAGCCACATGACCCAGGACAAGCCACTTAACCCCTCTGTGCCTCAGCATCCTCAGCCTCTTACCCCTCTGGTAACCAACCAGAGGCTGGTTACATGAATTAAATATACAATGGTTATAAATCACAGTATCTGACACACAATACAAAAAACAGCAGCTATAATTACTCATAGTATATTAAAAATTAATGAATAACCCCCCCAACAACCATTAGATGCCTATTCTCATATAACCCATTTTGCCTTTAAAGTCACTCAACATTTTGGATATTAAAGGCTAATTTATAGGAGATAATCAAAGAACAAAGGAACATTTTCAGCAACTCTTCCTAAGTTGTGCTCAAATATTATTATGGATAACAACCTATAAAGATACAACATCCAAGAAACTGTTTTGGTCCTCAGGAACCTAAACACCAAAGAGTTCAGTCTAAATGCAGCAGCAGCTGACAAATGTGAATTCAAAAGGCATGCCACAGGGCTAAAAAATGTTTTTTAAGTGAACAAATCAATCCACTTGAAAAATAAATACAACAATCAAGTATCAGTGGGATGAGCAGACTTTAGTATCTTCGTTTTTTTGTTGTTGTTTTTTTTAAGATTTTATTTGACAGAGAGAGACACAATGAGAGAGGGAACACAAGCAGGGGGAGTGGGAGAGGGAGAAGCAGGCTTCCCGCCGAGCTGGGAGCCCGATGCGGGACTCGATCCCAGGACCCCGGGACCATGACCTGAGCCGAAGGCAGACACTCAACGACTGAGCCACCCAGGCGCCCCCTTTTTCATCTTTTTCTATATGAAAATTTTCATACCGAAAAGTTGGAGAGAGGGGAGAAAAACCCACTGTGACCCATTTTTAAACCAATACATACAGGTTTCACTTTTCTGAAGAAACACTAAGGTCTACACAGGAAATAATGAGCACATTTATTAATTATTTTATTAGAGAAAATCATTTGTGGCTTAAGGGAATGAAAACTGTTGATGGGAAAATACTCTGAGAGACTAGACTCCAGTTTATTCTTTAGACAAATATTTATTTTTCACTGTCTGAGAGATCAAAAGCCACAATGTTGAGCGAGGGACACGACCTTGCCCACCCAGAGGTTACAGTTTCTGGCTAATTAACATTCAACATGTGTGACAAATATACAGCACCTATTTACTTGTGAAATTCAAACACATTTCCTCCCATTAACAGAAAGCAATGATTTTTAAATAGGGAAATCTCAGTTTAAACAAATGATTAGAACTAACAAGTATGAACGTGACACTAATTAATTTGGAAATACTTGTCCTGAATACAGAAGCCAAGTTTCAAGGAAGAAAAATATACTACCAACTAAGCCAAATATTATGGAACTTAGGTTAGAAAATATATACAATACTTATTATTACCCTTGATGACCATTACTAGTTTGCTAGAGACGCTCACAGAACTCAGGAAAACAGTTTACTCACTGTTGACCAGTTTATCATAAAATGATATGATAGAGGATACAGACGAACATCCAGATGGAAGAGATGCATAAGGCAGGGATGTGAGAAGGGGCACAGAGCGTCCCTGACCTCTGTCCTTCTCCTAGGACTGCCACATGTTCGTTCATCAACCTGGAAGCTCTCTGAACTCCATACTATTGGGATTCTTATGGAGGCCTCATCACATAGGCATGATCAATTATTACCTCCATTTCCAGCCCCAATCCCATCTGGAGAATAGGGACAGGACTGAAAGTTCCAAGCTTCTAACCACGGCTTGGTCTTTCTGGTGACCGGCGCTCATCCAGGAGCCCACCAAGAGTCATCTCGTTAGAACAAAAGACACTGCCATCCCCAGGATATTCCCAGAGATTCAGGTACTCTGTGTCAGGAGCCCAGGTGAATGACCAAGCGTAAGAACAAAAAATGCTCCTACTACTCTTATCACTTAGGAAATTTACAAGTGTTTCAGGGGTTCTGTGCCAGGAACTGGGGAAAAAGACCAATATATATGTTTTCTATTACCTCACAGGTATCTAATGTGAGAGGTACAGCTTTTTTTAGTTTAAGAAAGTAATTTTTACTTATAAAATTAAATGTATATTTTCGATGAAAACTAAATTTTTCTTAAAACAGTCCATCATAAAATATTGTCCCTATCATTATACTTACTTTTTTTTAAATTTTTATTTATTTGTCAGAGAGAGAGAAAGAGAGAGCACAAGCAGGGGGAGCGGCAGAGACAGAGGGAGAAGCAGGCTCCCCGGTGAGCAAGGAGCCGGATGCGGGACTCAATCCCAGGGCCCGGGATCAATGACCTGAGCCGAAGGCAGACGCCTAACCAGCTGAGCCACCCAGGCATCCCTCACTATCATCATATTTAAAGTATCTTTATCTTAACTAAACAACGCTTAAGACCAAAAAAAAAAAAAGGAAAAAAAAAGAGAAAAGAAGACTTTTTAAAAAATTCACAAAGGATTCACAATCAATAAGGTCCCCTGCAACTCCTGAATCATTCTGCCATGGGACAGCTTTGTTCCACAAGACCTTTTTTCCAATTACTCTTTTTGGTTTTACCTATTTTCCTTATTTTCCGAGATGGCAGAGTCAATAAAGATCAAGGTCCCAGCAAGCTTGTAGGGCATGACTAAGGATAATATTCAGTTCAAAGCAAGCAAACAAAAAATCTTAGACTTTCTGATCTTACAAAACCTTTGCGCATCCAAAGTACAATTGAGTGAAAACCCCAGACACAGCCATCACTCTATCACTCAAGTGAAGAGAAGATTCATGACAGGAAAGTACATAAAATAAACAGATCTCCGCGTCTGCTAAACAGGAAGATGGAGAGTACACTGCTCCTGGGAACACTCCGGATAAGAACACAAACTCAACGTGGATCCTTACTGGTTTGAAAGGGGCTGAGATGGTTAGCCTTCTGAAACCCTAAAGGGCGTATACACAAGAGACAACACGATGTGAAGCAGGACGTGTGATTCACAGAGAATGAAGAATGCCAGAAGGGTGGAGGAAAGTACGTCACAGCCGAGAAGGGGGCAGGAGAGACAGAAGCCCACGTGTCTCCCACAGCCTGCCGAATATAAATCTTCTGTAGTTGCACTGATGTTCTCACTGGACCCAAAGGTACTAAGAATTTGCTTTTTATTGGAAACAGCAAACAGGTGATTCCACAGGCTTCCTCACGGCCATGTCTACCATGTTTGGACAAGCGGGAAAGGAGAGAAGGAGACACACTCACGATTGCATGTGGACAAGACTGAAGCTACAAACTACTGACAAAGAAATACGGGTATGTCAAAAATGCCTGTTTACATCCTCTCCTTGGATCACAAATACAGAATCCCAGCATATCACCAGATCATTAGTCCACTTGGGGGAGACGAGGAACTGAAGACATTTTTAGTAAACCAAATACAATTTTCTGTCTCTCTACAAAAAAATGACACACCTAGACGTCTACTTTGCCTAGCTGAGAAGTAGCTGGAAGAGAAGCCTGCTGACATGCCGTATTATGCCAGGGCAGAGGACCTAATAGGAATTTTGTCTGGAACAGGCTGGAGACCAGCAGCTGATGTCAATGACCTTTCAATCTCCTCCCATATAAGCCTGCTCAGTTTCCATTCCTTGAGGCAAGTTAAAATCAAAGACTGAAACCAACCTGTTTCCCTTCCTTGACTCCTATTAGCAAGATATGTTTCCAAACAACAACAAAAACAGGAGCCTTGAAATTTGCTAAATGTCTTGAAAACTGGAATCTCAAGATTACCAAGTCTTGTGAAACTCAAAGGAAAGAAACAACGGCAGGAACAAGACCCAGGGCCCCTCATTTGAAAATCACTGAAAGAAACCAAACTCTACTCCCTCCTTCTGCAGCCAGGAGCAATATTATAAAGGACAGGTCTCTGTAGTCTTGTCAGGAAGGGGAAACTCCTGCACATGTGAACATAAAGATGGTGCTCTAGGGCAGAGCAAAGTGGTCCCTCAGCGGGGACACGCAGGAGGGAAATGCTACTATAGCCCAAACGCATGGCTTCTCGCTGCCGCCAGAGAGGGTGCGAGAAGCAGAGCGTCATCTGAAGTTTCTGGTGTGAAAACCTCCCCAGCTGGTCAGGTACCATGTATGCATTTAGCATACATACCTGGGAACCTGTCTGCAGTACTACGCATGTGAAGCAAGCAAAATGAGGCTAAAATTTTAAAAGAAAACACCACAAACAAATCTACTTTATAGCATATGTCAGCAAATCCCACCTTTGAATACAACACTGCCTTCAGAGCCAGGTCTCAGCTGCTGAATGAATAGAAGCTGCCATCTCTACATCTCCACCCCCAAATACACGATTTTGAACTGTTTTATCTGACCGAGCTCAAGCTCAATGTAAAACAAGAGGAGGCATTTTTTAGTTTAATGGTCGAAACACATTTGCAAAAGGCACAAAAGAGAGCAAAGGAGACCTTGCATAACAGAAAAATAAGCGTGAAAAAGAAAAAATGCTAAATTGGAGACACTTTAGCCACCACTGAATATCCCATACTATAAATGCTTAGCTTAAACGCCTATAATACAAGGGCGCCTGGGTGGCTCAGTCAGTTGAGCGTCTGCCTTCGGCTCAGGTCACGATCTGAGGGTCCTGGGATCGAGCCCCACATCAGGCTCTGTGCTCAGCAGGGAGCCTGCTTCTCCCTCTGCCCCTCCCCCTGCTCATGCTCCCTCTGTCTCTCTCTCAAATAAATAAAATCTTAAAAAAAAAAAAGCCTATAATATAATCATGCTTATGTGTCTGCACTGAGACCACCTGCTTTCAGCTTTCATTTATCACACTGTGGCTTCGTTCCTCTGTAGGGACTGTGAAGTGAAAATCCACGTCATCCAAAATCAGACTCCAAAAACAAGAGTCAATCACAAACCACTTCAGTAAAATTAAGTTTTATTTTATATATGACAAAGCTCCAAAGGTAATGAAACATTTTAGCTTTAAAAAAACATTTTTTGAGATTTTATCCTTATTTACTTGCTAGATTCTGTCTAGCAGATTATACTCAACAAGTATTTTTGAATGAATAAATTAATGAATAAATTCATCATAAACAATTTATGTGAAAAGAACAGGGTAATGTACCTTACATTTTTGGACAGAGGCTTCCTAAATTCCATTTATTTATTTTCTGAGCTTTCCTCCTTAAGCAAAATAAATCAACAGATTCATATACACAGATAACCAAAATGAGACAGCTAAAGTCAATAGTTAAAGAGTGTATCTCTGGCCCTAGATTACTCCTCATAAAGAAAAACTAATTTAGGATAGTACTTTCCTTAGGTACCATAATGAAGTATCACCTCATCACTCTTAAAATGGCTACTATCAAAAGAAAGAAAGAAAAAGAGAGAGAGAGGGAGGGAGGGAGGGAGGCAGGGAAGGAGAGAGGAAGGAAGGAAGGAAGGGAATGGCACAAGTGTTGAAAATGTGGAGAAAGGAGAACCCTCGTGCACTTTTGGTGGGAATGCAAGCTGGTGCAGCCACTCTGGAAAACAGTATGGAGGTTCCTCAAGAGAAACTAAAAACAGAACTACCCTATGATCCAGCAATTCCACTTCTGGGTATCTACCCAAAGGAAATGAAAGCACTAACTCAAAAAGACACCTGCACCCCCATGTTCACTGCAGCACTATCTACAATGGCCAAGACATGGAAATGACCTAAGCGTCCACTGACAGATGAACGGACAAAGAAGTCGTGGTGTTTATACAGAATAGAGTATTATTCAGCCATTAAAAAGAAGGAAATCCTGCCATTTGCAACAACATGGATGAACCTGGAGGGCATCATGCTGAGTGAAATAAGTCAGACAGAGACAGACATGCCATATGATCTCACTTATATGTGGAATCTAAGAATAGAAAACACCAAACTCCTAGATCCAGAGAACAGGCTGGTGGTTGCCAAAGGCAGGGAGTGCAGGGTAGGTGAAATGGGTGAGCAACCCTCCAGTTATAAAACAAATAAATCCTGGGGATGCAAGGTACAGCATGATAACTGTACTTACTAACAGTATAGTGTATATTTGAAAGTTGCTGAGAGGTCTTAAAAGCTCTCGTCATAAGGGGGAAAAAGTTGTAATCATGCGTGGGGACAGATGTAACTAGACTTACTGTGGCGATCATTTTGCAATATAGACGTGTATCAAGTCATTATGTTATACACCTGACACTAATACAATGTTATATGTCAATTATATCTCAATTACAAAAAAAAAAAAACACCTAGGAGATATACACCAAAAAAGAAAAGAAAAAACAAACAAAAAGCCCACCTCATTGCTGGTGGTAATGATCATAGTAACACTAGTGTTGACAGTGGAAGTGGAAGCTACAGTAGCTGCTGTCATTATTAAATTCTTCTCAATTCTGTTTAACAAATAAAATTCAAGAACTATATGCCAACTTCAAACTTCAACAGAAAGCACAGAAATGAGGTGATTTCTCCACGGTCCATTAGGAGTTACCAATAGGGATGAGCTAGAACCCAACTCTTCCAACTTGTCCATGCCGGATCAAGTCCCAGTGCAAACATCTAAGGGTCTGGACACAACACGCAGAGACTTTCACTTTCTCGGTTCCTAGCGCGGCACTGGAGCATTTAATTGAATGGTGATTACAACTGCCCCAGGACCTACATTATTTCATGTCTACTTATTCTGGGAAAGATGACTATGAAATCCTACCGCCTTTGAAGTTGATACTCTACAGACTGAGCCTTTCAGCATTTTCTAACTCAAAATCCTAGATAAATATCATAATTGTCTGTGAGCTTTCTATAAATACAGAAAACCGGCCTTCATCTCAGGCATTCTGAATCAGAACAAACCACAGTACCTGCTCTGATAAAAGCCAGTCTAGCAGGGAGAATGGAAACAAACCACGGGGACCTCAAATATGCAACTATAAGATACAGGCTAAGAAACAAAGATTCTTATCATGTTTACAGATATAAACGCCAAGCTTGAAAATCTCAGCAGAGAACTGGACATGACTTAAAGACATCGTAAATCTGAAGAAAAACCATGCAGATACTCTAAAACAGAAAAATACCATGACTGAAATGAGGCCATCGATGACTGGATTTAGCAGCAAATCAGACGTGGCTGAGAAGAGAATTAGTGACAGAAGAAACCGTCTGGAGTGGAGAGAGTAAATACACCAAACACAGAAGAGAGGGTAAGCAAAACAGTCTACAGAAAACAGGCAGATGGAGAATGGAACAGAGACAAAATCTACAGGGATAATGGCTGAGTTTTCCAAAACTGATGGAAAAAAAAAAATCTACAGGTTCAAGACACCCCATAAAAATCCCAAGAATAAATAAACCCATCAGAATAAGCAGGATCATCAGGCACATCAAAATGAAACTACAGAAAACAAAAGAGAAAGAAAAAAATCTTAAAAGAAGCCAGAGAAAGAAACAAAGGTCACCTTCAAAGGTCACAAGAGCAATACTGGGAGCCAGAAGAAAGTAAATGAAATCTTTCATGCGCGAAAAGAAAGTAACCACCAGCCTGGAATTCTGTCCCCGGTGAAAGTACCCCTGAAGGATGAAGGTGAAATGAAGACAAAAATAACAGAGTGGCCAGCAGCAGACCTGGACTAAAGGGAATGTAAAGGGAATGTAAAGGGTGCTGTATTATACAACAGGAAAATGATCCCAGATGGAAGGTGTGACATAAAATAATGAAGAGCAAAGAAAATAGTAAGTATGTCTAAATGAACACTGACTGTAAGTGCCAAAGAAGTATCTAAAAAAAATTAAGAGAATTCAAACACACAATAATAATGAGATATAAATTATCAGGGAGTGATGGAGTTTAAGAGTCCTGAAGTTCTTATACTATTCAGCAAAAAAGATACCAAATAAGCTTAGACTCTGAATGCATCTCAGGTAATTATGTTGACTGAAAGAAGCCATACAGCAAAGAGCACATCCTGTAACATGCCCCTATAAAAGACTCTGGAAAATACTGTGATCCACGGTGCTGAGGAACAGGAGGTAAGGAAACTCCTGGGGATGATGGACACGTCCATCATCTTGAAAGTCATGAGTGTCTATTTTAATATGTGCAGCTTACTGCATGACAATTATGCCACTCGGAGCTGTTCTTAAAAGAAAATTGGGCGATTTGGTTAAAACAGTACTTGAAAGCAAAATTCACAATCATAAAAATGTATGTCAAGGGGCGCCTGGGTGGCTCAGATGGTTAAGCGTCTGCCTTCGGCTCAGGTCATGATCCCAGGGTCCCGGGATCGAGTCCCACATCGGGCTCCCGGCTCGGCGGAGAGCCTGCTTCTCCCTCTGACCCTCTCCCCTCTCATGCTGTTTCTCTCTCGCTCGCTCTCTAAAAAATAAATAAAATCTTAAAAAAAAAAAATGTATGTCAAGGCTATTTCCCAGGTTCTTGGCGCACCTGGGTGTCTCAGTCGGTTATGCATCTGCCTTAGGCTCAGGTCCCAGGGTCCTGGGATCGAGCCCCACATGGGGCTCCCTGCTCAGCGGGGAGTCTGTTTCTTCCTCTCCCTCTGCCCCTCCCCCAGCTCATGCTCTCTCGCTCTTTCTCTCTCTCTCATAAATAAAATCTTAAAAAAAAAAGTATTTCCCAGGTTCTAAATTGATCCATTGGTGGACAATTAAACAGAGCAGGAAACGCAGGAAGAGCAAAAGCTTGTTTTGTTTTGTAGGGGAGAATAGCAGTAGGTAGTAAATGGCTGAAGAGAAAGATGAGTTCAGGCGTAGAAAAAAGGAAATGTCTTTTAGAGAGTTGGATATTCAGGTCCAAAATCAGAGGTGGGGAGGAGGGAATCAAAGCTGGAAATATTTTTGTATCTCCCACATTGCTTGGGAAAATGCAGTCAGAGAAAATAAAAGCTGTTTTAAGAGACGTCTATTTAACCAACTGATATACTCCGTTACTTCTGGAAGGTATATTCAAGCCCCAAATGTATGCTGATCACAGGCAACTGTCCAACACGTTCATGCATTTCTGCTCTCACCACCTGAGCTACATGCTTAACAAGTCAAGCACACTTATTTTGCAATTACTTAATTTAATGATACATTATGTAAACCAATGAAATTGACAAAGGAAAGATAGAATTTTTTCCTCTATACATTCATTAGGTTGAATGCTGCTGACAAACAGTACAAGTGAACAAAATAATGAATTGTAACAGATGTGATAATTCAACAATAAAATCTTGGAAATACAAACATCAAAACATAAAACCCTACACTCAGATGTCACAGATAACTTTAAGCTTTTGCTTCACCTTAAAGAAATGAAAACTGGAAAGACAAGGCAGACTGTGGACCCTCCCAGAAAGAAGGGCCCTACATCAAAATACTGGTGAGTGAATTTATATGTAGGTTAAAACAAAGTGTTTGCAGTATGTATGTATCTTTTATTATATTATCCCCAAATTTAAGTGACTTCTCAATTAACAGCCATGCATCTCCTCAACAGGCCTCTATTGTAGCTTTCTGCACTCACTGATAAATTTTATTCTAGTTCTACATACCTGGAGTGATACAATGTTGCTATCTTGCTACAAAGTAAATGTACAAATTCTACCTGAAAAGATAAAAGAATTGGTACTTGGAAGGCTCCAAATACAACAAAACGTTCTATTTCATGATGTCACGCTGTGAAACAGATTTTTTTTAGCAGATTACTGGCCCCGGAACAGGCCTCTTTGCCGTCCTCCTTATTGTAAGGGCAGCATGGATACTGCTACATATAAAGGACAGGAGGACACTCTAAGAATTGTCAGCAGACTCTCCTTTGCCCCATTTACACAAAAGGGGATTTGAGTCTCCAAGAGATCTTGAAAGATAAGAAAATTAAACAAAAATTGGCATCTTCAGAACATAAGTTAGTAGGGGAAATGTTTAAGTGAAAATAGAACTCAATGTATAAAGAAATACACGACCAAGTAAGGTAAAGCATTTACTTCTGGCCCACAAACTGGCAGACCCACTGGTCCACGTTAGTTCTGAATGTTAGGGACACACTAGATAAAAAGGAAAATGAAGACGTGGCCCAATACACCTCCATCAATATACACAGCCGTACCACAGCTATGGATGGATGCAAAGCGCCCCTGCACCCACACCCACACCCAAAACGGGGGAGAAATATAAGCCCACTTGGAGAGCAGATCATCATCCTTTCGATGCTGAGGGCACTACAGAGATGATGGAAAACATTACAAATAAGTTTTAAGGGACAGAGAAGGGAGAAAGCAGCTAGACAGCAGACACAATTTATTTGGCAGAACTTTACAAGATGTAAATATTCCAAGGACTCACAGAAGTCTGGGGCCTAGAACCAAGATAAAAATAAGAAGAAACTGTTTGGTTTCTGAGGCTATAAATGTTGCTTATATAGACACATTCTGAGGGCTGAATTTGAGGTTAAAGATGAGGTCAGGATGCTGAGGGTGTAGATTGTATTAGTTGTTTCAAGCCTCATAAAGAAAGTGTCTTTGTGGGCGCCTGGGTGGCTCAGTTGGTTAAGCGACTGCCTTCGGCTCGGGTCATGATCCTGGAGTCCCGGGATCGAGTCCCGCTTCGGGCTCCCTGCTCGGCAGGGAGTCTGCTTCTCCCTCTGACTCTCATGCTCTCTGTCTCTCATTCTCTCTCTCAAATAAATAAATAAAATCTTTAAAAAAAAAAAAGTGTCTTTGTTTTCTTCCCCCAATTTGTGCTGAGGATCAGAAAATAAGGAAATATTTGTCTGTTAAAGCAACATGCTCCTAAAAGAGAAGTACCCTTTGAGTCATTCCTGACATACAGGAAGTGATGAGAATCACTCCAGCATCAGAACATCTATGGGGCAAACTACACGGAGTTTGGAAAAAACCAAAGAATCTACAAAACTACTCAGCTGGCAACAGAGAAAGTGGGTCGCTCGAGACATTTCACAAAAAATTTTTCCTCAATACCTCATATTTCAGAAGATCAAGCTGGACTCAGTAACTATTTGCTAAAAGCATGATCCTGGAGCGAGAACAGGTAATATAAAGAAAGACGGAGCCCTGTGGCAGGCATTCAATAGACAAAGTCTTCCTTAACCAAATACCCAACTGCCCAGCCCACTCAGTTGCAAAAATCATCATGATAAAAAATATTTACTGATAAACCGACTTCTTATAAAATTCGTACTTCTCCAAATACCTCTGTGTTTAATACCAGCAGCTATCCGTACTGTGGTAACCCTTTGGTCAGTCTTTCTGTGAATTTTGATGTAATGTATATTAACTTTGTAGGGTGACAGAAGGTAACCAGACCTCTTATGGTGATCATTTTGTAATGTATATAAATTTCAAATCACTACCTTACACCTGAAATCAATATAATATTGTATGTCAATTATACTCAATAAAAAAAAATTAGGAGTTCTCATAAATTTTCTAGGAAAAGGAAGCAAGTAAAGAGTTAAGTATAATCTCGGGCGCCTGGGTGGCTCAGTCGTTAAGCGTCTGCCTTCGGCTCAGGTCATGATCCCAGGGTCCTGGGATAGAGTCCCACATCGGCTCCCTGCTCAGCGGGAAGCCTGCTTCTCCCTCTCCCACTCCCCCTGCTTGTGTTCCTGTTCTCACTGTCTCTCTCTGTCATATAAATAAATAAAATCTTAAAAAAAAAAAAAGAGTTAAGTATAATCTCAAGGATTTTAGCTAAGGAGAAACAAACAAAACAAACATTAAAAACAATGGTGCCACTGACAAATTATTACAATGGAATGGAAGCTAGGGTAGATACTACAGTAAATTTCTTACAGCAATTAAGGATGTCAAGCATGAGGGAATAAAGAAAAACGGACAGAAGTCTGGGAGCCAGGTTCTAGGTCTGGGGCAAAGAGCCAGGAGAGAGTGCAAGCAACTACACAGTGACAGGCGCAAGGTGGGTAAATGCAAGAAGAAAAGGTGAAAGCCATCTTTATGGGGACCACCAGAAACCTTATTTTGAGGCCATGGGAATGTGACCTTCCCTCTGTTACAGAAGTGAAACGTTCCAGGAAGGGACCAAAGAAGCAGCTTCCCTTAGTAAGTCCCTACACCCATGAACTGCTCTGAGTTAGAAAACAGTTCACATACGTTAATTCACAATCCTTCGGCCAGGCAAGTGCTAATATTAATCCCATTTTACATATGAAACAAAGGGCTCCAAATATAGCCAACTTTTTAAACAGCATGATACCCTTACATGTTTAGTAAATACTTTTTCCAAAATTACAGATTAGCTACCTGTCAAAAACATTCTTTTACAAGAAAATCTATTGTTCTTGTCATAAGTTGCAACATGCATGCTTTTCTGTATTACCAAGGCTGCTTTAACCATGAACCCCATCATTCAAATTGGCAGCTAAAAATTATGTGCCTTCAGAGACACCAAGTGGAGGTGACAATTGCAGCAGATAATCAGTGCAGGTAAAGGGCACTGTTTTCCCTTCTTTACAATTTTCAGTTGTGGAGGAACATTTAGTCCCACTCCTCATATTTCCCTGGGGGGGGGCAGAAATTTCCACAGGAGTGAGAGTATAGGAATAACATACCTGGCTTTTCTCCACTCCTTCACTTCTTTTCTTTTTTAATTTTTTTTTTTTAGGGAGAGAGCATGCGGACGACCAGGGGGAGGGGCAGAGGGAGAAGAGGGAATCTCCCCCAGACTCGCCACTGAGTGTGGAGCCCAACCCGGGGCTCGATCTCACAACCCCGAATGAGATCATGACCTAGGCTGAAATCGAGGGTTGGTCACTGAACCTACTGAGCCACCCGGGTGCCCCTCCACTCCTTCACTTCTAACTCTCCAGGAGGAAGGGCATGGCTCAGGCCAGTGGCTAGCCTGGGGCACGTTTTCTTGGCAGAGCTCTTCCCTCTCTTTTTCAGATCTAGCTGGTTTGCAGAACCTAATAAATGCTCCTTGCGTCCGATGTTAGAGCGGAAGAACCTGCCTCTACGAGGAAGGTTTCCAGCTGTCTGGCTGCATCAGTGACAAGGACGGCATGTCACTTTAATTCAGAGGTGAAGTATTAACACGACCACTTGGCTACAGATCTAAAGCCATGCTCTCCCGTGTTTTCTCAGTAGTAAAGTTGACACTCTGATCTCCAGTTATGTCTCCTTTCTCAGCTGGTTACACAGTTGAGAGGAAAAGACAAGGATGTTCTTTACTGATCCCCTAAAGCCACAAGCCAGGATAAGAGGTAAAATAAAAATAAGCCAGACAGAGAAGAGCTCTTGCTTTTTCCTATCCGTCCTCATTATTTTATTTTATAAAGCATTTAATAAAAATCTACACATGTGAGTGATAAGATGGTTCCGTCTCATAAAACAGCACTAATTCTCTCGTCACAGCCTCAACATGATCACACAGAATTCAGTATCGGTTAAAAAGCCAAAGCACTAAAAACCTAATGATGGGAACTATACAAATGCAAAACAAAACAACCTAGTAAACAGTATTCGCCTCCAGGAACAAGATCAGATTTTGAAGCAACCTCTATCTAGTTAGATTAGATGACCTGATATTTTAAAGGTTCTTCTGGACTTAAAATTCTGATTTCTAACTAAAATTCTACCTGCAGTATGCACCCATCACTTTAAATCATGCTTTTTCTATCTTGAGCAGGTCAAGTAGAGTGCAGCTATACAAACAAGTCGATGAATACACATGAACCTCGTATTCTTCATCTGTAAAAATGAGGGTATTACCCTCTACTGCTCAGAGTTTCTGAAGGGATTGGATCGGGTGATATATGTGAAAAAGTATCAAAATTCTGGAAAGACATATTTTTTGTGTTCCTTTTTCTGTGGCCCGCAGCCACCATCCTTCGCCACTAGATGGCAATGCTGCACGAGTCAGGAGGGTAGTCTGGCTTGTCTTCACCAGCTATTAGCGCGTAAAAAAATGTGTAAAAAACAGGGGTTTCCCTACCATCTGATCAGCTGATGGATAAAACTTCAGACACCCGTAAGAAGACGCTGTGATAATTTTACATTCTATAAGAATGAAAGTACTGGGCGCCTGGGTGGCTCAGTCGGTTAAGCATCTGCCTTTAGCTCAGGTCATGATCTTGGGGTCCCGGGATCGAGCCC
>NC_058413.1:105930010-106016481 GCF_002201575.2 Neomonachus schauinslandi | reverse complement strand
CTCCCCCTGCTTCTCCCTCTCCCTCTCCCCCTGCTTCTCCCTCCCCCACTCCCCCTGCTTGTGTTCTCTCTCTCGCTGTGTCTCTCTCTGTCAAATAAATAAATAAAATCTTTAAAAAAAACAGTTATAAGAAATGAAAGTACTAATATATAGCACCTTTACTTCTCATGTTTAAATCCTAACTCATTTAATTAAGAAATCCCATGAAAACAGCATCGTATAAGGTAAGACAGTTGTTGATGGCTAATGAAAATATGTGAACATTTACCTCTGACCCCAAACTGAGAGAAACAATCTCCTCCTCAAAAGCAGAATGTGTGTCAATATGAGCAGGAATTCCTGGGATAGAAAATAAAGTAACAGGTCACTTCATTTTTCCTTTCAGTAGATTTAAGACACATGCGGCCTCACACTATACTGGGGAGAGCACTGTCTGGTGTTCTCAGAAGGTACTGCAATTTTAGTTAAAAGGAAACATCTGGGGTGAATGTGACTGCATAAAATCAAGCTAAACCTGAACTGAAAATATCTCCAGTTGGTGCTGAAGAGCCACTGGCAGCCATTCTGAAACCAAGACGCAAGAGCCACGGCTTGCCTGAGGCACCTACCCAAGCCCAGCCCAAGAGAACATGCGACAGAGAAACACCAAAGTCACGTGGGCCCGTGAACGTGGGATTCCCAGGTACATGCAGAACAAAAGCAAGAGCCAGGTGTGAAGACTAAGCATATCCCTCATTCAGATATGGCTTCCTCCATCAACTTCTCATCTACGTTAACTGAGCATCTCCCAAGAAAAAGGATTTGCTACCTGGTAAGAGCATGTAAAGCAGGTAGGACACATCCCTGTCCTCAGGGAGCACACAGACCAACAGAAAGACTGACAGCTAAATATGTAATTACAATACATTATGATAAGAGCAGGAAAAAACCCAAAACCCCACGATGTCTGCCACTGATAAAATCCTTACGATCATTTCATTACTACAAATATCACACGAAGATGATGCTAATAAGTGCAAAAAACTCAGGAGCCTAAAGATTTTTCCTAACATATCATCCTAGAATTGTCTTCACATTCTCAGAGGAGAAAGAAGATCAAGACCATCCAACCAAGCAGCCTTCTTCTAGGTATCTGTAAATTATGTGGTTCTTCTACTACACGTGCCTCCTATGTCTTTGAAACAACCTCCTCCCTCTCTAAATGAAATGCTGAGAAGTAAACAAAAAAAAACCACAAACAGCAACTGTGTCAGTCTACTTATCTACACTCTGCGACACGAGTTCTTCAAGGGATTAACATGTAAATCTGCAAGGGATTAAAGTCAACACAGGTAACAAACATAAGCAAATTACTGCGAAGAGTTAATTTAAGCTAAAAAATCATATCTTTGATTTTAGGGAGTTAAAGAATCTACTCAGTTATGAAATATATGATTGCAGTGTGGAAATAAGAAAATACTCACCATGCCCAGGTTCATACTGGTTAACAGTCAATTGGTCGGGTTTGTGTTTAATGAAACCTTCTTTCAACCACTTCTCCAGAATGCTATCCCAAATGTCAGGAAGACCTGATGTCGGTAATCATAAAGATAAATCATTAAAATATTTACTTTGCATGTTTTACTCAAGAACAAAAAAAAGCCACTGTGAGAAAAATCATACAGCTTTTAGTTTAGCAGTCAAGGTTTAAATATAACAATAAACCCATAAGACAAAACAATAAAAACAAAACCTTCAGAATCTTTTGAACTTATTTTATTGATTTTAATCAAACAAAATATCCAAAAGAAAAATTTTGCTCACAATTCTGGCACTTTGTAAAACAGCAATAAAACTATAAAATTTACTCTTACATGCTGGATATTAGCCTGACCACTCTTTCTTGTTATTTAAAATTATTCCACTTTTTAAAATTAAATTTAAATTTAATTTACTTATTTTCTAAATCATTTCCTTTTATTTTTTTAAATTTTCTTTTTATTTATTTATTTTTAAAAGATTTTATTTATTTGACAGAGAGAGACACAGCGAGAGAGGGAACACAAGCAGGGGGAGTGGCAGAGGGAGAAGCAGGTTTCCCGCCAAGCAGGGAGCCCGATGTGGGGCTTGATCCCAGGACCCTGGGATCATGACCTGAGCCGAAGGCAGACACTTAACCGACTGAGCCACCCAGGCGCCCCTAAACTTTTTTATTTAAAAAGCAATCTCCACACACAACGTGGGGCTCGAACTCATGACCCCAAGATCAAGAATTGCTCATTCTTCCAACTGTGCCAGCCAGGCACCCCTAAATTAGTTCCTTTTAAAAAACATAGTTTTTGGGGCACCTGGCTGGCTTAGTCGGAGGAGCATGTGACTCTTGATCTCGGGATGTGAGTTTGAGCCCCACTGATTCACATGTTAGGTGTAGAGATTACTTAAAAAATTAAAATATTTTAAAAACAAAAACAAACCAGTTTTCAAAGTAGAACTAACTTACTTTCACTGGAATCAGAAATGTTATGAGGGAAAGTAAGCCTTAAATAAGATTCAAGTCCATCAAGTAAATATAACTCCAACACAATCCTACCAAAGGTTTAATATCCAGATCATACAATAAAATCTTATTCATCAGTCAACCCATTAGAAAAAAAACCGGCAAAGGATATGAAGAGGAATTCACAGAAAGGTAAATTAAAAATGGCCAACCTCACTAGTAATCAGGAAATTATAAAGTTAAAAGTTTTGTAATACCACATGTTGGTGTGGGTGGGGGAAGGAGGTACACACTCGGTAAGAATATGTCAATACAGCTGAGTTGGGGACAGTTTTTCAGTATCTACTAACATTTTTTTTTTTTTTTAGATTTTATTTATTTATTTGACAGAGAGAGAGGGAACACAAGCAGGGGGAGTGGGAGAGGGAGAAGCAGGCTTCCCGTGGAGCAGGGAGCCCGATGCGGGGTTCGATCCCAGGACCCTGGGATCATGACCTGAGCCGAAGGCAGCCGCTTAACGGCTGAGCCACCCAGGCACCCCTATCTATTAACATTTTTAAGTGGACATAACTGACATAACAATTCTACTACTTAGCAGTCTCCCTTGAGAAATTCTTGCTTACTGCATAAGAGATAAACACAAAGACACGCAGAGCATCACTCCTTATAAAAGCTAAAACTAGAAATAATCTAAATGTCTACCAAAGGGAGCTAACTGAATAAGCCACTATTGAACACTGAATACAATGAAAAAGCAGGCAAGATCTCCAAGACATTCAATAAAGGGAGAAGAACAAGTTGGAGGCATAAGTGTAATATGCGAACATACAACATATAATACTCAATATAATACTCCATGTTAACAACTACATACTTCCACAGTATCTCCACTGGGATGTAAACTCTTTGTTACAGCACACGTGCTCACCTGTTAATAGTACTACCTCCGAGAAGTACGGGAGTAAGGCTGGTGTTCAAGAGGAACTTTAGCCTTAGCTATATGTATCCAGTTTTTATAACAAAACTGCACTACGTATGTAATTTAAATGTTTTAAATTTAATCAGCTATTTCAACAGTTTACCTAGAAATGACAAATGAAACAAACTATGACATACTTCCAATATATTAAATCTTTCTTTTCTGAGCCAGCATTTGTCGTTTATTAGCAATTACTTACCCCCAGGTAATGGCTTGTCTTTATCTACGCTGTTGTTCTCATAGTGGAATTCATAACCAAAATGCTTTACTCTCCTGTGCTTTAAGGATTTTTGAACTAAATGAAGAAAAAAAAGTAAACTATTTGAGAGAAAAATATTTGCATTCCTTTGTTTCAAAGTCAAAACTGTGAGTCAGGATTCCTTTAGTAATGGTGATTTTGGTAACTGCTAAATTACTGTCTTTAATAAAAGTAACCATTCTACCTCACCTCTGCTGTTCTTTTCAGTCTAAAACGGTAACAAACCCTTGGAGAGTTTCATCCCATCAACCTGAAAAAGTCAAACATGGACGCTGCCACTCACAAGACCTTTTATATCTGGAAAGAGTCAGAGGAACTCTAATTTGCACAGAGCTCCAGGAAGCTCTTAACTGCATTTCGGCAGCAAGGTACTGAGCGGCTGATCCCGCACCAGAAATATGCCTGGGGGTGGGGGGGAGGGACAGGATCAAAGAAGATAATGTATGTGAAAGGGCTTATCAGTGCCAGCTCTACAAATGTTAGCTAATAAATATTAATTAGTTTGGAGCTTAAAATTGATAGCTATATAAATGTCATTTATTATTAATGCCCCTAAGAACTGTTGGCATGACTTGCCTAATATTAGATCTAGGCCACTCAGTAATTTTGAGGAAATATTAGAAATTTCAGTAAAGCAAAGGAGGAGGAGGAAAGGAGAAGCATTAGCATGGCATTTTGCAGAGACATTTAAATATCAAATTTGAGAAGTTTTACTTACCATTACGACTGTCTACATCCTCCGTCCAGTTAACGCTTTCCAAAAGGATTTTCTCATCCTCAGAAGAAATAATTTCTTCTACTACCATGAGGCCTGGAGGTAAAGCCTGAAGCCCCAACTCTTTCCATTGTGCTGTGGGAAACCAAAACAAAACAGTCACATACAAAACTTAGAGTTCCTAAATACAAATAATTCTGTCCAGAGGCCATTTATCAGTTCACAGAATTCCCAATCCTCATATTCAGAAATAAGAATGCTAAGGGCATAGGGGCGCCTGGGTGGCTCAGTTGGTTGAGCGACTGCCTTCAGCTCAGGTCATGATCCTGGAGTCCCGGGATCGAGTCCTGCATCGGGCTCCCTGCTCGGCAGGGAGTCTGCTTCTCCCTCTGACCCTCCTCCCTCTCATGCTGTCTCTCATTCTCTCTGTCTTGAATAAATAAATAAAATCTTTAAAAAAAATAAAATAAAATGGATAACATTTAAAAAATAAATAAATAAATAAATAAATAAATAAAAGAATGCTAAGGGCATATGACATAGGAAAATACAAAAATAAAAACCAAAATAAAGATTTTTTTTTAAATTTTATTTATTTATTTGACAGAGAGAGACACAGCAAGAGAGGGCACAAGCAGGGGGAGTGGGAGAGGGAGAAGCAGGCTTCCCGCGGAGCAGGGAGCCCGATGCGGGGCTCGATCCCAGGACCCCGGGATCATGACCTGAGCCGAAGGCAGACGCTTAACAACTGAGCCACCCAGGCGCCCCAACCAAAATAAAGATTATGGTACATTGTATCCACCACAATTACCAACAGCAAATAAAACAGTATTTACTTAAATATTATTTGAACACGATTGAGCTACTTTTTAAATCTCACTAAGAAACAAGGTTTGTCATAATATCTACAGTTTGCCATTCTAGCCAGACCGTCTCTAAATACTGAATACAAAAATTTAAATGCTCATTTTTGCCCTTAGGTTCTTGATACTAGGTATGGTCCAGTAACAGAAAAAGGTAAAACAACAAAAAAAGTATTCCAAAAAAATAAAAATACCATCCTTTGAAGAATTATTTGGTATATATTAAAATAATTTAAGTCCCTGTGCCCTTCAAAGTTTAAGATAGGTGTAGCTGTGAAAGAAAAAGAAGAAAGAATTTATGATTAAAGGGAATAATGCAATTCACATTTAGGGATCTCATCGTTCATGCTACAGACGTGATTTCTAAAGCTTTTCTGCTGAAGAGTTTTCATCCTTGAATCACTTAACATAAAAAGTCACAGAAACAACAATATAAATGTCTACTAGATTTTATTACTATTTCAGAAATACAAATAGTGAATCACCTGATAAATATTTACCAAGTGTTTACTACATGTCAGGCATTATATTACTTATTCAAATTATGTAAGGAAAGCTTCGAGGAAAATTCCTTAAAGACAGGCAATTTATAGTACAAATAATTCATACTTAGTTTTCTATAGTTTTTTAAAAAAAGAATTAAAAACACCCCTTGTATTTCTTACTCAGTGGCTCTCTGGTAGCAGTTATCGAAACCAGTATCAAAACATTTGTGACACAGTTTTGTTCTCTATTTGTTTCTATTAGGATTTATTTCCTAACAACAGCCTTGGAAATACATCTGGATCTAATGTGGGATTTCAAATAAAGAACACCCCAGAACTCACTTTGTGCAATTTCTTACAGAGCGTTCTACATACTGACTAGGGGAAAACCCAAGGACAATACTTTCTGATTAAAACTTACTCCCAAACCACTCAGTTTTCAAAAGCTGATCATAAACACATACAGAGATAACATAGTTTTTTAAATCTAAGGCTTATGTCAGATTTTAAATTAAATACATATACTGAGAATTATAACTCCTAAAATATATCTTTAAAAAGTCTTTAAAAGTTTCCTCTGAGTCTTATTTTACAGAAACATAAATTCAGTCAGATTATCCTCACCTACCCATCCCCGGGGTATCTGAACAAAACAGTGAGTTGCCTAAGTAGGTGGCAAACGAACATAATGGGAGACCAGATGTCTACATCCAAGTTCATCTCAGTACATCTTATTTCCATGGGACAGTGGTGAAAAGATGTAATCATCTCTGTAGCAGTTCTGTATATGGGTCTATAAGGCTTTTATTTAAATTAATTTCCTTAAATAAAATTTAATTAAAAAACCAGTTCCTCAATCCCACAATCACATTGCACAGTGCAGCTATGAACGTACAGACGTTGCCATTGTCACAGGAAGTTCTGCCGGACGCGGCCACCGTAAAGCTTTAGGAACCCCCAGTGGCTAACGGTGTTCCTCCGTACGGCAAGCCTGGCACACAATCATTCGGATCATAATTGATTCCTAAGCGACTAACTGAAAGCTTCTGGGTAGACTCTATAAAATTGGTAATCTGAATCCCCAACATTAAATTTTGAAAACACAATTAGGTAGCAGGATTCTAAAATAAGTAACACAGATAATAAATATACTGTTAGGGCGGTAGGCCCAGCTCCAATCCACATCCCTTCAACGACTGGCCCCACGCCTGGCGAAAACTGGGTGCGTAAGGAGTGTTTGTCAGACGAAAAGGGGCTGCTTAACTGAGGTCCTGTTTGGTTTCACAGTAACTCAAAAAAAAGAAAAGAAAAGAAAAGAAAGGAAAGGAAAAGAAAGAAAAGAAAGGAAACCAAACTCACACAAAACTAATGACTTTTTTTTAAAAGACACCTGTATAACTAATACCTTTTTCCACAAAATTCAAGTACAGAATGATCTTTTGTCCTAAATCATCCACTATTTCTTTTCCATTGAGGGTGACATAGGCTTTCTTAGCTTCTTCTGCAGTTTTGTATCTTACAAATGCGTAGGGCTTATTAGGGGGCATTAGGAGAGCATCCACCAGGCCACACTTCTCTAACATTGGGAGCAGCTGGTTCCTACTCACATTGTTACCCAATCCACCATTGGCGACAACCAGGCTCTTTAGAAAAACAAAAAAAGAAGAAAAAAACCATGAGCAATTAGTATCAATCCATTTATTTTCAAATAAGATTTTAAAATAAGATTTATTAAAATAAGATTTTTTTTTTTAAAGATTTTTATTTATTTATTTGATAAAGAGAGACACAGTGAGAGAGGGAACACAAGCAGGGGGAGTGGGAGAGGGAGAAGCAGGCTTCCCGCCGAGCAGGGAGCCCGATGCGGGGCTCGATGCGGGGCTCGATGTGGGGCTCGATCCCAGGACCCTGGGATCATGACCTGAGCCGAAGGCAGACGCTTAACAACTGAGCCACCCAGACGCCCCTAAAATAACATTATTTTTAAATAAGATTTCCTTACAAAGGTGTAATTAAGACGGGAAAAAAGGTTTCCTTACGGTGCTTAACTGGGTTTCTAATTTCATACACAGTATATAAATTAATTTACTAAATATCGTGGATTAAAAAGTATACCTATGATATAAATAATATTGATTTTTAAATAGACTTTGCAGTAAAATATTCCTTTCTTAATGGCTATACATACAAATTAAAATGTCACATTTATTACTGCGTACAAGTTTAGCACAATGAAAGAGAAATAAGAGAGAGACAAGGAATAGGGGTTACATAATACTTTCTGCCAGTCAATACCTACTTTTACCTACTTAATCCTCATTAACATAACCTTCACAACAAGCCTACAAAGTGGGTAATATTAGCCCCACTTCACAGAATAGACACTGAATAGCAGAAAAGTTACGGTAGTGATGGGGGAGTTGGGTTTCAAACCTATTTCTGTCAGTTTTCAGAATCCACACTTGACATAACCATGATACAACGTTACTACAGTTTCTACTGAACACAAAACAGGAAAATTTTCCTCTGTGTCTGAGTAATTCAGTCATTTTGCAATTAAAACTTTCTCCTTAGTTAAATTTCATGCTTACTTCCTGTTATCTGCAGTCCTGCACTAAACTTTATTCAAGGGGTTTGTCGGGAGGCGGGGGGGGGAGAGAAGTTTCCTATTTTTATTCTGATGCTTATGGCCTAGCACCTCTTATAAAACATTCTACACAGTGTTAATATTTTTAATTTATAACCTATGACTTCTAAAAGCTTGGTAGCATAAGAGAAGTAAACCAGTGATGGCTTACTCTTATCAGTTTTACCATTTATACCAGGTATTGACAAACTTTTTCTGAAAAGGGCCAGACAGTAAATATTTTAGGCTTCTCAGGCAAGTCTCTGTCACATACTTTATTTTCATTTTTAACAACCCTTTGAAAATGTAAAACTCATTCTTAGCTTACAAGCCAGATTTGACCTAGGGACAGTACTCCGCCGACCCCTGATTTATATACAAAGCTGGAGATTAGAATATAATGTATTAGTTTCATATACACCAAATGGGAATATCTAGAAACTTGTTTTAAAAGAATGTAATAGATTATTATAAAACTGGATGAGAAAAGTAAAGCTCTGTGCTGTCACAGAAGACCCCATACTTTGTATGTTTGCAAATACACACATTCACATGATGAACAAATACGATAATACAATGATATAAAACATGGTATAAAATTTAGTCTAAGATGGCTTGCCTTGGACCTCATTCAACAGGGTTTATAAATTAAAGTAGTAAAATAATTTGGTTGTATGCAGCCATAGTTACAAAAATATTTCTACATTCCCAAATCTAAGGAATTGTACTTTGATGCTTTTGTATGAGGTCCACTACCCCATCCAGAGACTGAGGAGCGTGGCGAGGTATGACCTGAGGAATACTAGTGGTCCTCAAGGACGCTAAGTGATCTGTGGGCAGTTCTAAAGGCAAGCCACACAAAAACAAGTGCAGAGGGGAGGAAAGGGAGGAATTTATTTTCAGTTGCATGTGAGTCACACAATAGAATTAAAAGCAATAACTGTCTTATCTATAATTGTTCGAGCAACCTTCCCAGTAATATGAAGTAGAGAATTCAGAATTTTTTTTAACTTATCTTCAGTCCTGACAATTTGCGGACCACCGCTCTAAAGAAATCTCACAACGGCTATAAATTTGCACAAAGGCACGTATACCTATAACATCACGAAAAGAACATTTGTTCTCTCCTGGATAGATAATATGCAATTAGAGGTTCTTCTAGAATTTTATTCCTTTCTTGTAAAAATATCGTGGAAAAAAAAATAATCAAGCCCAAATAAGAAGACAATTTGGAAGCCATGAAGGTGAGGTTAAAGCTTTTAGAAATCTAAAAAAACAGATCCACTAGAAACAGCTTCAGAGGCAGAAAAATTATAACCCATTTCTTTCCTTACGTTTGTCTTCACGACCCTAAAAGGAAAAGAAAGCAAGTTATACTTGGGAAGAGAGGAACAGAGACTATGTCAGTTTAGTCTTTTGAATGCCTCACAGCCTCGGCGGCTCTTGGCAGAAACAGCAGAGCGTGGGCATCCATATTACTTCTAATCTATTACGTATTCTCTCCTCTTTATAGGAATTTGGTTTAATTCTCTGAAGTCATTAATACTGTGTTGAATCTAAGTATGGGCCTATTACCTGCAAAATTTAAATCTCCCTCAACAGGGGCGCCCGGGTGGCTCAGTTGGCTGAGCGTCCGACTCTTGATTCCGGCTCAGGTCACAATCTGGGGTCGTGAGATCAAGCCCCGCATGGGGCTCCGTGCTGAGCATGGAGTTTGCTTAAGATTCTCTCTCTCCCTCTCCCTCTTCCCCACCCCGCTCTCTTTCTCTCTAAAATAAACAAATCTTTACGTAAATAAATAAATCTCCCTTAACAGATCACTCATTTCTAAAACTATCACACAGCACAGAAGACAGTGTAACATGATGTAAGGGAAGAGTACTGGTCTGAAACCCAAGTTTTAATCCTAGCTTCACCTTCTCAAGGGCATGTGTTCGGCCCTTGGTTAGATGACGGCTGATCTTCCTTCCTACCCCTAAGAACCAGAAAAAATACTTTATGTTCACATGGAATTTTAATGATTAATAAGTACTGTCACATACTTGCTCTAGAATCTAACAATCCAATGGAATAAAAAGGCATGCGATACTACGTCTTTACAAATGAAGAAAGCTGATCTCGAAGGGACTGCTCACGTCCAAATAAGTGGAAAAGCTAAGAGTTAAACTAAGTTCTTCTTAACTCACAGTCCAAGAAGTCTCACAGTCCCTCATAATTAACACATATTATAATATAATATATATAATTGAATTATTGCCATTAGAAAATGAAAAGGCTTTTGTAAATAAGGTCTAATAAATTAAAACTGTTTTACAGCACATAGTCAAAATACTTTATAACAAAAATGAAGTTAGGAATAGAGGGTAAAGACTACATTAGGATACAAAAGAGGTTTAGGTTTAGTTTTCTGTTCAGCCACCCTATCAAAGGACATACCACCTGCCAGAGCCTTAGTTCTCTAACCCATCATGTAAGAATTCCTAAGGAATTAAATAATGAATGGAAATATGCTTTGTAAATTCTGTACAGTTATACAGTGTTTCTGTTAACATATACCCACCACTCCCTCGAGTTCAACCAACACGGTCAATGGAAATTCAAACTATGTCCCCAAAATAGAAAGTTAGCGGGTCCTGTCATGTGTATACTGAATAGAGACATAACACAAGACTGAACAATCACAGCCTCCTTCTCTGAGCAATTATTAACAAATATGACTGCAACACGTTAACATGGCGACATGGCTACATTCAAACGGTAACAGTTTTAGGTTACCCGAGTGGCACAGGATACGGTCTCAATGCCTTCGTGTCTCAGCAAAGTATGCCTGGCTTTAATCTGCTTCCTCAAGAACTTCTTCTCAGTTTTACTGAGTTTGTAACTACTTTGATGGTTGCTGTCCATGACAGTACTGGAAAAAAAAAAAAAAGGTATAAAATGTCAACTTTAAGAATCCTAGCGGAAGTTATAACAATGCTATTCATATATTCTATAGTTTATAAATATTTCCATGTGATCATTTTTTAAAATGCTTACTTTACTTTTCACCAACCAAGAGAAGTGAAAACAAACCGATGCCTGGACAACAAAGGGCTATTTAAGAAGGTAACAAAAAAGCAAGAACATCAAAAAAGCAAGAGCATCTCTGAGGGTCTACAAAATGTTCCAATGCTCTCTTAGGTGCACTACATTACCCACAGGTGATACAGCCCCTTACTTGTGAAGTCCTAGGTAAAATGTGCCACAGACGAATTTCACAACATAAGGTTAGGAAGGAAAGAGGAGGAAGAAGAAGAAGAAAGAAAATAAAAAATTCACAGAATATACGGTATGATTCCATTTACATAAAGTTCAAAACCCAAAAGTAAGCCATATGTTGTTTAAAAATACACATATAGCAAAACGCAAAGAAAAGCAGAGAAATAATAGACACATAATCCAGGAGAGAAGTTATTTCTGGCGGGAGGGGAGGAATGTGATATAAAAGGGACATACAAAAGCATCAAAGGTATTTCTTAAGTTATATGGGATTTAGGTGTTTTTTTATTTTTTAAGCTGTACATATTATATATATTTATAGCCATAATTTTTTAAATACAGATATAAGAACCCCATAGAACTGTGTTTTCCTTCTACTAAAATATGTCAGTCAGCAAGTAGTTACTGAGCACTTTCCCACAAAGGCATTCACACTATCCAAATCGACACCTTACATCATGCTTTATTACAGTGGCATATTTATTTTAGTCACAGAATTTAACAGTTTGTAGCTTAATTGAGCAGGAATGCCAGACATAGTAGGTGCTCAATAAAAATGTGTTGAAGGGATAAATGAGTGATAATGGGCAGATACACACATGCCTATTTATGGGCTCAGCACTCTGCAGCCTACAACTACAATACACGGTTCGTGCTTTCAACAAGTTTAGAAATTAGTTGAGGAACACAGACAAACACTAAACAATGAAAGAATAACATATCTTGATATAATTAAGCGTTAGCTGTAGAGTCTTTCAATGTGACATGAATTAGAAAAAAAATAAGATCACTGTTAACTGGAAAAATCAGGGAGAACTTCAAAACAGAAGTCGACTTGAGCTGAGCACTGAAGGGCAAGGCGAATACAGAGTCATCTGGAAGGGAGGTATCCAGTGAGGCAATAAAGAGCAGGAGCTAAAAACAGAAATGGATGCGTCTGGCAAAGAGAGTGAGAGGTAGGCATATTTTTTTTAGAGCAGAGACTGTTGGCCGATCCACCGATCCCACTCTTCACCCACTTGAAAATCTTCAAAGTTAGCAAACAAAATAAATTTAGGAAGTTAAATAAAATCATATTCCAAAACAGCTCATAAACAGCCAAAACTCTAATCACTACTCTTTATGTCTAGAGAGAAACTGCTGACTTGACTGGAAGAGCAGCCAGGAGCTAACTTAACTAACCCACAGGGTGCGTGTGAGAGGAACTGAGGCCAGAGCAGCAGGCCGGCTGGCCAGCCTCACAGGGAAGCGAGGGGAAGGAGGATCTGCAGTAACCCGGCCTGGCAAGTAGCAGCAACGGCCGCTCCCGCGCGCAGGGAGGCTGTAAGAGAAAAGGAAACAGAGAAACGGGGGAGGACCAAAGAAAAGTTCTAGTACCTTCCGTAGGACTTGGTGACTACTGATACATGAGGGAAAGAGGAAACACAGATCACTTCCTAACAGGACAGAGCCCAAGTGACCGAGACCATCAATGTCATTCGGAAACTGGAGAGTCAGAAGAGGGTCTGGAAGAGAGACAATAATGAGGAAGGGAGGTAATGAGTCGGACTGAGGATGTAACAGGTCTGAGGCTCTGGTGAGATACACAGTTGTAATGTCTGGCTGGCAGGTAACAGCAGGAAGTGGCTAAAAGGAAAAATCAGGTTAGAAAGCTTTCTGTGTCCTCATTAGACAGGAAGAGGAGAGTTGAACGGATATCTTTGACACCGCACTGATTATAATTATTTGTTCTAATGTTTGAACAAGTCCCTTCCATTGGACTATTTTGACAAGGATTAAATCATAATTTTCACTGCTTCCCCAGAGTCTCCGTGAGTGCTATGAGACAGTAGTTAGGGGTCCAGGTTCTACATTCAAATCTCAGCTCTACCACTTACTAGCTGTACCATCCTGTGAGTTACTGATTTCTGTGCTTGGGTTCCCTCACGTGTAAAATTGGGCTAATAGAGCCTGCTCTTGGCACATAATTCCAACTAAACCCTGCACTAAAAAACTAGACCAAACTCGACCATGGCTTCTAGCAGCATAAAGCCACGTCCCTAGGATGTCCCCAGCTTCCCCATTACAATGACTGCCTGAGAAAACTAAAAATGCTGCCAGGAAATTTAGCATTTGTTCTAGCAACACCTACTGATGGGCCCCTTATCTCCCTTTCCTAGAGCATTTACTAAAAGGGTATCACATTTGTGAATATGTATCTCTTGCAACTCAGAAGTATCTTTCTCAGAGCACCTGGGTGGCTCCGTCGGTTGGGCATCCGACTCTTGATTTCAGCTCAGGTCATGATCTCAGGGTCGCGGGATCAAGCCCCACATTGGGCTTCACGCTGAGCAGAGTCAGCTTGAGATTCTCCTTCTGCCCCTCACCCCCACTCACACACTCGGATTTTCTCTCTCTAAAATGAATAAATAAATCTTAAAAAAAAAAAGAAGTATTTCTCTCAAGGACCTGAGAGTCATTCCTTTGAAATGTAATCATCAGGAAGGATAGGACCTCTGTTTCCCAGTCTCTGTGGTAGGATAGAACCCAATCTTTAATAACTGCCAGCTAGCAAACACAGCTGGCCTAATTGCATTTGCAATGACCAATCCTTTGTGATTTTTCACTTCTCTAACTCTATGGAGCCCCTGCTCTACCCCGCACCCCATTCTACCTTTAAAACACCCAAATCATTTCTCACAAATTGGAATGGAGCTCAGCTCTTTCCCCTACTGTCAGCAGTGACTAAATAAAATCTGTTTTCACCACATTAATGTCTGGCTGTGTTAATTTCTGACACTATCTCATATATTTGTTAAAAGGATTAAATATGTCTATTAATAAATTGTTGGTAACTTCCAGAAGAGCAGGATCGGAATGGTTTAAGAAGACAAGGAAAAGCTGAGGGCCCTCAAAGGAACTATCTTATTGCCATTCAAGATAATCACCTTTGGAATGGCATCTTTGCAGTGTGAAATGGAAAATAAGGGATAAAAACACTAAGAATTCTTATTTTAATATGTCACATGAGCAAAGACTGCAAAGTGGAAGAAATAAGAAAAAGATGCTGAATACATCTTTTTAAAAGCATGAAACTAAGAGCCTAGAACAGCAGATGGAGCCTCATGATCACATTCTGTCATCCTCTCTACCTTCTTCCCTTTCTTTCTTTTTTTAATTTTAAAATGTTTTACTTGAGTTCAAACAATTAAGATTAGGAAATACTTTAAAAATTTAATAAAGTTGGAACTCTGAACTCAATCAGAAATATTCTTATTGAGCTAAAAACAATGCTATTAATTCAAGTGATAGTGTGTTTTTTTGTTTTTTCCCTTCCTCCCTTTCAAAGACAAATCCAGATAGCTCTGGAGGCTCATTTGTTTCCCATTCCAGTGACTTGGCTACGTGCTGGCCCAGCAGGTCTGAGTCGCCTCAACACAAGGAATAGGCTGATACGAGCTGCTGAGGTCTGGAGGTGCCCTCGTGTAAAATTGGGCTCACAAGGCCACTTCCCTGGCCAAGAAAACTTTACTATGCACAACGGTTTGGATGCTCCTTGCCATGCTATGGTAGTGTTATGGGATGTTACGGGAGTAAGGTCACTCATTAGTTACTAGATAGACTATTAGCCATACTGAGTCCAGTCTAATCAAAAACAGTCTAAGCACACTCTCCATGAGTTAACAAGAGTTTAGAGATTACACAGACTCTGCTAGTAAGTTTAACCCCAACATATCCTATTGGATATTGCCCTAAGTGCTAACGGTAGTGTGATCCTGCCCTCCTTGAACAAGAGAGTGCCCATAATGAATCAACACAGTATAGAAAAATGTTCCTGTGCTTGTAGATAAATTTGAATTTAGTAGCTATTCAAACTGCATTGCCTATTAAAAAAGAAAATTAAAATTTTAAATGATTAAAAAATTGACCCCATCACTTGTCATATCACCCTGTTTTAATTCTTTGAAGAACACCTGCTCTATATTTTCTTATGTCCTCATTAATTTATTTTCTTTCTCCTCTAACTTACCAGAAAAATAAACTCTATGAAAGTAAAGATTTTGTCTCTATTATTCACCCTGGAGCACTCAGCACCTAGAACAGGATCTAGCAACGAAAAGCCACCCAATAAACGTTTGCTGAGTAAGCCTGTACTTACTAAACTTAACCAACCTTGCCTTCTTATCTCCTAAACCACTTCTTCAGAATTCTGAGTTTGGTGGCCCCCTTCGACGTTTTCACTGATGCTTGGCGTGTGCCTCTCTCTCTGCCATTTTTAGATTGTATTATAATTACCCGTGTGTGCGCTGGGCCCGCCCAGAAAACTGTCGTCGACCCGACTTGAGGTCAGAGACTTGGGTGCCTGGCATACAGTAGGTACTCAATAAATATCTGCGAAATAAAATCAGCTGAAACCATAGCCTGACACTCCTAGGGGCCAAAGGGCCTCAGGGGTTACTCAAACGCGAGCACAGCAAGATTCAGCGCTGCGACCCAGCAGACCACCCCAATGACTCCCCTTCACTGCACTGGCTCAGGTCAGACAAGCCCGAGCAGCTCCCGACTAACGCTCCCCAGGCTGCGATCGCCCGTCCCCAACCCCCAGGGAAACAGAAGAGTGACACAGCACGCGAGCATCCGCACCGAACACACACGTGCACCCCGCACACCGACAGGACCCGCTGCCCACGGACCAGCCCAGGGTCCCGCTCCGCTCATCCCTGCCCTGGCTCTGGCCTCAGGCCCACCCGGGTGAGGCCGACAGGAGAACGCGGGGTTGCAGCCATCCTGCCCGCCAGGAAGAAGCGCCACAAATCTCCGCCACGACTCAGGCTGGACTCTCGCTGCGCCGGCGCCCTCCCCTTCGCCAGCCTCACCAGTTTGTCCCCGAAAGCTGCGGCGGGTACCCGCACAGCACCTTACCCGGGCGCAGCCATACTGGAGGAACCTGCACTACATTTCCCGTGAGTCTGCGGGGCGACGGAGGGCGCTCCCACAACCCCCTTCGCCGCCCTGAGGCTCTCGTCTTCTCGCGCGGTCAGAGGCCGACGACGCGCTCTGCGCCACGGGGAAGACTTGGTTGCCTTCTTTGCGGGAATAGAAAGGGCTGGAGTGCCTCTGACTTCTGGTGGCTCCCCACGTGGTCACTGTCAAGCCCGCTGTGTCCCTCGGTCGCACAATGATGCCTCCCCTCCTTGGACTTGGTGCAGCTCTCCTCCTGAATCTTCTTAGAGGAATGGAAGTGGGCCCTGGGGTCTGAAAGGTGACCTCGCGCGGGCGCCGGAGAGGAGAGGAGAGGAACATGCATGAACGTGCCAGGGAAGTGGGGAGGACCACACAGCGACAGGACGATGTGTGCAAGGAGGTGGGGCAGGGGAGGTGGGCCGCCCCGGGTCACAGAGGACTCTGCTGCTCTTCCGTAGGTCTGAGAGGGCCTGGAGGAGATGGTGGTATGTGGCCAGAGCTGCTGGTGGAAGGCGGGAGGAGAGAGTGAACGTAAGACCAACAGGCCGGTGCAGTGCTTAAATATAAGGTAACAAACTGTTAAGTAGGACCCAGTAGTAGCAGACAACAAGGAAAAAGATCTGGTAACAGACCGGAAGACACGGAAGATGATTAGCCACTGTTCCCGCCCTCATGTCATGTGTGGGACGTGAATGTACGGTCACCGTCTGCCTGCACTGTAGTGTGAGCTGTGTGAGTGAGCACAGGGAAGGAAACGGAGTGAGGACGACATCACTTTGCATTGTGCCGATCGATGCAGGGCCCCCATGCGCACCCCATCACGGTGGACCTGCAGTAAAAGCTGGGGCTGGCTGGCCAGGGAAAAGGCACTTTTATGCAGAACAGGTTAGAAGGAGGAAAGAACGGGGCGGGGGGGGGGGGGCAGATAGGCAGACATTGCAATAGTCCAGGGCAGAGAGGGTGAGGCTGAGGCCGAATTGCAACAGTCAAGAGCCCAGTGCAAGCTGGAGAGGACAGAGCAACCACACAGCGCCGACTACGGAAGAGAGGATAAGGGAAAACCTGCTCAGTCTCCCCATTGTGTTCTTACTTCTGCACAACTGGATATGTTCAAAAACACACTCCACTAGGGCTTTCTGTGATGATGGAAATGTGCTAGTTGCCCAGTACGGTAGCCACTGACCATATGAGGCTTTTGAGCATTTCCAAATGGTGAGTACAACTAAGGAACTGAATTTTGAATTTTTCATTTGGTTTTAACGAATTTAAATTTAAATAGCTGCATGTGGCTAGTGGCTACCAAACTGGACAACAATGTAAAATATCTCCTCTTGGCCAAATTGAGTTATTTCATCTTCTTATCCAAGGTACTGAAGCTTTTAAAACTTTTGAATTTCTTAGCCTCCATGAAACTACCTTAGTTCTCGGGGCGCCTGGGCGGCTCAAGTCATTAAGCGTCTGCCTTATCCCAGGGTCCTGGGATCGAGCCCCGCATCAGGCTCCCTGCTCCGCGGGAAGCCTGCTTCTCCCTCTCCCACTCCCCCTGCTTGTGTTCCCTCTCTCACTGTCTCTTTCTGTCAAATAAATGAATAAATAAAATCTTTAAAAAAAAGAAACTACCTTAGTTCTCTTAGTTCTCTTTACACATTGTGATCACTTGTTTTTAGAGTTTTTCACTAGCTTGCCTTCATCTTTCCACAATTAAACAGAAGTAATCCTTCAGGTTTTGTTTGATCCTCTTCTCATTCTATAGTCTTTCCCCATCTGCTGCCCCAGAGTTTGAAGGATATGTGAATCATTCCTTAATCTTTTATCTTCACCCCTGACTTCCCTTTAGGAGGCAGTTTGGTTTAGTGAAAACAATATGGGCATTGAGGTATGACCTGACACAGAAACTGCAGAAGAGCATTCACTTTTGGGGATTGATTAATAATTAATTCCTATAAATAAATAATTAATTACTATAATAATTACTACATTATTTACTTAATTACTATAATAATTAATTACTATAAAGTACCTATTAAATGGCTGTTTGTTCCTTTTCTACCTTTCTGATCTTGCGTTACAGGCACAAATTTCCAACCACCCACTCTCCATCCTTGCCTCCATGTCCTTAGAAAAAGGTGGATACATATAAAATTTTGCATGAAATCATTTTATACAGGCCCTTATCTTTTGCTTGGAATTGCATGGATCGTTTCTCCCAGAGAAGATGACTCCCTGAAGTGATTTTCAGCTACATTAAGATTCTGTTTTATTCATTATGTAATTCCAGTGTCTTCTATAGTCTTGTATTAACAGAAATCTAATAAATGTTGAGCTGAAAAGAAACTTAACTTGAAGATAGAATTCATCTTCACCTGTGCCAAAAGCTTTACATGGTGATCTATAATTATTTCTCGAAGGTATTAAATGCTGACCTAATGACCCTTTCCTTAGTAAAATCTATCTCAGCTTCTTGGTAGGTGCAGTCCTCTGTATGACAGGTGCAGGGGTTGGCAAGATTTTTCTATAAAGGACCAGATAATAAATATTTTCAGTTTAGTAGCCACACATGGTCTCTGGTCACATATTCTTTTTTTGTTCTGGTTTTGTTTTGTTTTGTTTTTAAACAACGCTTTGAGAATCTAAAAACCTTCCTTAGCAACCCTGGCTTATGCCAGCAGGATTTGGCTCATGGGCTATAGTTTTCTGACCCCTGGACCCCCTTCCTGGACTCTGTAACCCTGAGCACAGTCTCAAGGTGAAGCTAAGATTGGTGCCACGACTGAACACATTTATTATGAATTACTATATAAATAAATTTATTCAGATTAGTCAATACAACATTTTAAGCATGGAAAAGCAGAGGTCTGTCCCACAGTAGAGCTCCAGAAATCGAGGCTAGGAGCAACATATCATTCAGAATTGCTTTCAGTTGCCAGTGACAGAAAACTAGACAGACTGCTTTAAAAAAAAATAATTTTCCTCAACTGACAAGCCATTCAGACAAAAGCAATCACTGGTATTGGTTCTACTGTTCAAAAATGTTTCAAGAATCCAGGTGCTTCCTACTCTCCCACTCCACCACCCTTTGTATGTTGACTTTTTATCCTCATTCTTAATGTCTCCTTGTTACAAGGTGGCTGCTGCAGGTGCTCCCAGATTATCTTGTCTCCATACTAGTGTCTCTAGCTGGAAAAAGGGAGCAGGGTCTCTGTCTTTTCACCCAGGAAATGAAGTTCTCAATGGACTCCTTGTTTCTTTGATCAAACATGGGTTGCATACTATGGGAGGCAGAATAATGGATCCCCAAAGATACCCACACTCTAATCCTTGGAACCTGTGAATATGCAGGAATAATGAAGTTTGCAAACCTCAAAACGGAGTATCTAGGGGCCCAGTATAACCATACAATTCCTTAAGAATAGAACATCCAACCCTCTGGTTCCCTTTCCCATCGGATCTGAACGCTAGTCTTGGTGGTTGTTAAAGGAGGAAAAGGAACAATGAAGCTGGCTTCCAGTGTTTATAATCTGGTATACAGCTTGTGGGCTGTTTTAAACAAGGTTTGAATAAAAAACAAAACAAACAGAACAGAACATCTACTCTGGCCAGAGCAAGAGAGATCAAGCAGAAGAAATAAAAAAGATTGCAAGTGTTAAGGATTCATCATACTGTTGCTGGCTCAGAGAGGTAAGAGTCTGTGTGCAGGGTCTGGAGAGAGGCTTCTAGAAGCTAGAAGCAGCCCCAGCAAGGAAGTGGGGACCTCAGTCCTACAACCACAAGGAACTGGATTCTGCCCACAATCTGTATAATCTTGGAAGCAGATCCTTCCCACAGTATCAGGGCCCAGCCAGCTGACAGCCATTCTGTCCTTATAAAACTCAGAGCAAAAAAAAAAAAAAAAGCAAGCCAACCCAAACTTAGGGCCTATAAAACCATGAAATAGTAACTCTGTGCTAATTTGTTACAGCAGCAATAGAAAACTGTTACACATGCTTACCCCTGACCAATCACTAGCTAAAGGGAGTGGGATTGCCATGGCTGCTTTAGGCTAGTCATGCATAATTCCATGGGGCTGAGATGAGGCCCATCCTCCCTGCGATCAAGTGACCTTGATAGAATACACTGTACCTGGAGAAAAATAAAATGAGGGTTCTATTAGCAAGAAAAGCAGGAAAACAACGGTTGGGTAGACAAGTAACAGCATATTCCATAAGAGGGTTAAACACTTCATTCAGCTGGATTTATCTCAAGACCTAAAAGAAAGGGATGCTGGAAGGATGGGCACTACCATAAACTAATAAAGCATTGAAAGGTAGAATTTTAATAGCATTACATTTCTACTTCAAGATTCCTCAATCGGAAAATATCAAAGATGTTCCCAACAGTCCCTGAGGCTTATTATATATTTACTATGGTTCCAAATCGTGGTATCATTTCACTGCAGTTTCAGATTTAATTCCTATACTTAGGGGGTTTCTAATTTCCCTTCCTCCCAATCCAGAACATTTGTTTTTGGCTACCTTCTGGCTTTTTCCTCACCTGTCCCCAGTGGCAAGTATACTACTTTTGTTTTTTGGGGTTTTTTCCCACTTACGGTTCGAAAAAAAAAACAACTTCATTTCTCAGTCTTTCTACTTATTCTTCTGCTACTTATTTTATCCCTCCTAGGTAAATGACAAGTTTGTATCAAATGACAAGTTGCCCTTCCAAACTTTTGTCTCTGCTGCTTCCTGGATTGCTGTCTTCTTGAAACTACAGCAAGAATGCATTATGTAAAACATTTGATGTTCACGGTGACATTTCAGGACTGAATGCATTATTCATGCTTTGGTGATAAAAATTCAATGAAAAGTTTGCAGTTTTGTAAGTCATATGGTGAAAGACTTCCCATGCAGTAATTAGAGGCAAAAAGAAAAAAAGAAAGGGGCCAGTCTTCAATGTGTTACATAAAACATAAAACACTGCTTGGAGGATTGTTGGGTTTTTGGTCAGGTGCAAAACATAAGATTTTACCTGTAAAACATTAATGTTCCCCCCCCCACACACAATGGTTTACTTATCTTGAGGCTGAAGACCTGCTACTTCACAGAATAATTACTTATTTGCAACATACTTCTCAGGCAGAAGAAAATAAAGAGCAGATAACTCAGGGTATAGGGAAATCTTTGGTATGACCAGAGGACTGGGATTTGTGATTTATAAAGATTATGGTCAAATGAGGCAACTTCTTAAAAATGCTTCCCTTTACAAGAATTGAAAACATATAATCTTAAAAATCTATAAACAATTCATTTTAAAATGTCAACTTTGATGGCTTCGTACTATCATTAATCTCTCAAAAATGCACCAAAATAAAAAGATACTTGCCAAGAGACGGCAAGCTTCATCATTAACTGCACTGGATATAAATCTGTATTTCATATCATCTTCATGATCACTTCTAATTTGGGGGGGATTTCTTACTAGATCTGATTAGATGGTCTTAGCTTTTCCTTTATGGCTAACAAAGACCTCCCTCATGCCAGAAGCATCAATTTTGCCATTTTCTGTTGGTTGGGCAGAAATTATCTTTATTCACCTGTATAAATAGGGAATTTAGGGAATTTGGAATTTTCTAACCCATTTGTCCATTTTGCAAAAATAGTTTTTGGATTATGTAAGCAACTTACCAGGCACCAAAATCCTGCCTCACTTAAGGCAAAGGCGGGAAGGCACGAGAGGCAGCTCCTCTCCCTGAGAGCTCACACTCCGCTCTTCTTTCAGAGTCTCTCCCTAGGGCTGCGACGTGCGACAATCCAACACGCAGACCTGGTGAAGCTCCCGTATACCAACCGTGAGTGGAGTCGCACTTGCTCTACATGAAACTGTAAACAGAATTTCGGGCATCTCCCAGCCACTCTCCGCCGTGCACACTACATCAGAGGCCACAACACGGGCAGGTTTCTCAAAGGGTGGCCCTTAGACCGGCCGCCATCAGCAACAGTACAGTACCCGGTAAAAACAATCCCAAGCCCCATTAGACAGGAGTCAACTAAAGGCACATGTAAGTTTTAATAGCTTCTCTGAACCCCAGTGGATTATAGGGTGCATTTAAAAATCTCTGCAGCCAGGGCCTAGCGATCTGCATCCTTAACAAGCCATCCTGCTGCTTTTCAAATGTTCAGCCATCGAGGAAAAATTTTGCGTATTATTCATCAATATAGAGCTCTTCAAAAACCTGCCCCAGAGTAACAAACGGCCAGGTTTCTAATGTTTTGGGGATTTATTTAGGTGAAATGATTTCATTTTATAAGGTACGAGGGACCAAGAAACCAAATGGTATAGCACTTAGATTATCAAATTATTATGGAACCTGTAAAATCTGTGTCTCAAAACAGTTCTAATTACTGTCATCTCCATATCCCAGTTTACAGATGTAGCAGCTGAGACTGGTTAAATAGGAGACATTTTTAAGAGAGTGATTCACATTCTGTGTTCTCACAGTTTTATATGTTAAAACATATCTATCAACTATCTTTTGGCAAGTACTAACACTGAACAGATGTTATTATTTAACCCTAACAACAAAAAACCCTAGGAGTAAGTTTTATTCTCTTAATTTTACAAATATGGAAACTAAGGCTCTACGAGATTAAGCGACTTTCCCAAGATCATGCAGTTAGTGACAGAGTCCATCCCAGTGTCCCTCCTTCTCCAAGCATATGCATTACACTCAAGGACAGCACTGTAGGAAGATGTCCGTTGGCATTCTGAAATCTGTCCAAGCATTCTGAGACAAATACAGACACGACAAACATGAAAAATGGTTTAAATGGTTGCATCTTTTAAGCAAGCATACGCAAGAATAATTTACACAGTATAACTTTTAACCTTCAATAAAGATAGTGTGTCCAGAATCCTAATTGCAAGTTTAGATGCTCTCTTGTCAACTTTTTAAAAAGACAAGCAGTATTTTTTTTTAAAGATTTTATTTATTTATTTGACAGAGAGACAGCGAGAGAGGGAACACAAGCAGGGGGAGTGGGAGAGGGAGAAGCAGGCTTCCCGCTGGGCAGGGAGCCAGATGCGGGGCTCGATCCCAGGACCCTGGGATTATGACCTGAGCCGAAGGCAGACGTTTAACGACTGAGCCACCCAGACGCCCCCAAAAAAGACAAGCAGTATTAATTATCTTGTTCTCTTCTGTCATTCCAGCCCTCAGCGTCAGAAATAAGATGGGTCACCATAACTTTCTCGCCTATTGATGATCGTGGCTTTGGAGGCCATGGTTAAGAGGAAGTCAACTAGACCTAGAATTTACTTTTCAACATCTCTAGGAAGCCTGTTGACATTCTCAGGATGAGGAATTAATAATTAATTAGCATTGATTATGGAGCTCTTCATGAAATTTAACACACCATAATGGAAACAGATAGCTTTGAAATATCATTTGAAACAAGAAACTTAGTGAACTTGAATTATTGAGATGGTGATACAGGTAGACCATGATCTCAAGTTTAAAAATGTTTTCCGTGCCTGCCTAAATAATTGTTTGGGGTTTAAGTGTCTGACAGATTTCTTATGTCATCCCTTCTATTACAAATTCCTCCATAGTTTTAAATGCTCTTATTGTAACAGTGGCCTCGTGTTAACTAGTTCTGGTCTAATCCAAGGAGATTGGGGTGGCATGAGACAAGCCTGGGCTGGGAATTCAGGAAACAAAAGGAGTTGGGGATAAATTGTTAAACAAATGGGCGTCTAGGACCTAAAGAAACTCAGGAAGCATAAAGCCGAATCCCGTTCAATGTAGCAGGCACCTCCAGCCAGGAGATGGCAGCAGTGGAAGCGGGAACTTAGAGGAAAACAGAAATAAATAAGAATCCCGGGCAAATATCCATACTTGAAAATCAGGACCCTGTCTCCAGGGCTCCGGCCTCACTGAAGGCTTCTGGCTGGTATGGCAGCCTTCAGGAGGTGCCATGTCACTGAAGTGATCCCAGGCTTCTCCCATTCAGAGTCCCAACAGAAAGGGTTAGGCATACTGAGCAGATGGTAACCAAGCCAGGGTAGCAAAGGGGTCTCTCAGAAGTCAGCCCAGTTCCTACCAAGAAAAATCAACTAGGCGTAATGGAAACATCAAAGCATTTCAATAAGAAGCAGAATGATGAACAGGGCCATAAGTCATAGAACAAAGCAGAGAAGCAAATCTGACTGGGAACTAAAAATGTGGACAACAGGGGCCAGTGCCAAAGATCTAGGCGGGGCCTCCGGTTCTGCCAGTTCTTGGAATGGTGGTGGGGATCACCCCTGGGAGGACTCGGGTCTGACGTGGGACGTATTTTGGCAACACACAGCCATCTTGTGTTTGGGGGTAGTTCAGTTTCTTGAGCCATACCTAGGTGGTAATGAGAGCAGCTAAGGTTAAATGGTGCAGGTCACATATGCCCCCTTTTCATCAGCTGTTAAATAGAGGAATAAGGAATGAAACCAAGGTGTCAATTAGTTGGATCAAAGAAGGCCAATGAATGTTTCTTCCCAGGAGCTTGAAGAGAGTGTTGCTGGGGCTGGGGTCAGACCTAATCACCACAAGGAAAGATTATTACAGTAAGGAATTCACTTCTAGTACAACGTCTTACATTCTTGGTTGTGCCATTTTATAAAGCATGGCTTAGTCTCAAGATGATCTAGAATGGTCATTAGTTCTTCTAGCCAAGTCTATGACAGAGGTGATGGTTGGAGCCTTACATCCGTAGAAACACTGACATTAGAGAAATGGGGTCAAACCACAAATTGAAGAAGAGCTGAAAACCTTTGTTTGGTGTTCTAAACAAAACACTTAGATTTCAGCAATCATTTCTATTTCCTGAGGGAAGATGTGCGTCAGGAACACTCCTTCCCTTAGTCGTAATTTTCGGTTCAAGCAGCATCATATCAGGTTGTCTGTCTGGTCCAGAGCCCAGGATGAAGCAAGACATCAGTCACCCATCCTTCTTTTAAGGAACAGGACCTGTTGCTCAGCCTCAGATACATAGCACAGCTCCTGCTAAGTCCTAAACACTCTTCTCAACCCTCTCCCCTTTCACTTCAGGACCCAAGGTTATACTTTCCTGGTGAGTCAGGTTTGGAACAGGTGCAGCTTGGCAGAGCTAGCCCCCAGGTAAAGGATGGCAAGCAAGCAAAACCAGAGTACTCCACAGTCAGAGTACTCTTGCTTTGTTTCTTATACAAACAGGGCAGGGGAGCCTCCAAGGAAATATGATATGTAGAAATGCCTAAGGAATTTGAGATTCAGACTTTGATCACCATGATCCAGGCCCTTGCACCATAAAACACAGGGAGAACCCCGCCTTGCTCCCAAAAAAACTGTGGGGGAGACTGAGGATGCCATCCATTAGCTGAGGTCCTATATGGACCTAGAGACTGAGGCTCCAGCCACTAGTCTATCACTAAAGATGTAGCCACGGTTGACAAAGGTCCAGCCCTATTAGAAGGGGGTAAATGTAACCCCTACCCCTCCAAACAAGGCAGTTTTCATACCAACCATTGGCCAGGAAGCCAGAGTCCCAAGTCATACACAAATGCCAGAAGTGGACAACATAAAGCAGCCCACACAGAAGAGAGCTGTCAGGCCTTTAATATGGAGCTGAGCGGTCTCCACCCTCGCTCTACACGGGACATACAGCTGGAAAATGCTCAGACTCCCACAGTTGACGTAGGTCTCCTATCAACAGTTGGGGCTTGAGCTCTTCTCTGCCATGATGCACTTCAATTGGAGAAAGACTTTGAAGCTTTGAATTTAAAAGCTGGGTTACTGCTTCTCTCTCACACCAGCATTGTTTTTCTCCCCCCAGATTTGTGAGGGCTTTTTCATAAATGCTGTCCAGGGGGCTGTTACTCACACAGCAGGTTGCTTACCTCTTTTTTTTTTTTTTTTTTTTTTGGATACCATTAGTTTATTATAAAAGAGAGACATGAAAATTATTTACATGATGAAAGATTTCACAACTTCACTGGAATGGGCAGCTTCACTTCATGCCATTTTTTTTTTTTTTTTTTTTTTTTTTTTTAAAGATTTTATTTATTTATTTGAGAGAGAGAACGAGAAAGAGCGAGTACATGAGAGGGGGGAGGGTCAGAGGGAGAAGCAGACTCCCCGCCGAGCAGGGAGCCCGATGTGGGACTCGATCCAGGGACTCCAGGATCATGACCTGAGCCGAAGGCAGTCGCTTAACCAACTGAGCCACCCAGGCGCCCTCACTTCATGCCATTTTAATAATGATTTCAGTCCACATACTTTCCGAGAATGTCACCATCTCTAAATAAGAAATAATCCTTGTCATCTAGAACTACTTTGGTGCCTCCATATTCTGGGAGAAGAACTTTATCTCCAACTTTCACACTAACTGGTTGAATCTCTCCACCCTTTCCTTTAGAGCCCGATCCAACAGCTACTACTGTTGCTTGCAACACTTTTCCTTGAGATTTTTCAGGAAGCATAATACCTCCTTTGGTTACAGTTTCAGCTGCGCTCCTTTCAACTAAAACTCGGTCAAAGAGGGGAAGAAACTTTCTAAACGCCTGCCCTGCCATGACGCCGACCGCCGCAGTTCGTTCTCTGCTCTGGAGCTGCCGCCTCTGCAAGGAGAGCCGCAGTACCAGGTTGCTTACCTCTTGAGGCTAATGATCTTCAGCCTGATTTTCATGTGATCAGGAGAAGAGTCCATGACTAGATTCTAGGACCTAGAAAAATAGAAAAAGGTAGGTCAACACCAAATAACTAGCCAGGACTTCCGTAACTCCTCCACTGGGTCAGACTGTCAGTGAGGTGGGCCGCACTATGATGAGATGTCCTGTGTGCTGGGTCTTTAAGAGGTGGTGCTCCTCACTGAGGAAGGAGATGTAAGGCCTCTGAGCAGCATTCTCCCATAGTAACTGCTGGTCTAGACGCCACAGAGCCTGTGTTATGGGGGGAGGTGGGGGGGAGGGTGGGTCAGGGCCTAGAAGGGACAGGTAAGGCTGCTAGTTCACTCATACTCTTATTTGCAGATTAGGTTATAAAAAACAACTCTCCATCCCTTAGTGACATAAAGGCCCAAAAGATACATATGCACTCAGGTGCACATTCAGTTAGACTGACTGCAGCTAAGACCAGGAAAAGCCACCAGCAAGAAGAGACAGGACCTCGTCGGGCACCACTGGCAAGGTCTGTTTCCCCAAAGGGAAGATGCAGAACTACCCATCCATCCTCCAGGGTGGCCAGAAGACGGTCCATCCAGAAAGCATGGCAGACTTATCAGGGACATGCAAGCAACCCAAGGTAGCAGAGTCATCCCAAAACAAGGACAAGGAAGAGATCCAGGAGCAGACAATCACTGAAACTCCCAGCAAACCATCTTCAGGGAAGTCTACCAGCCGGGAAAAGCCCTCTGTCACCAGAGTTTAAGTCGACTCAGAAGAAAAAGAAGCGACGGGCAGGAAACACTTCTGAAGAGCTCATAGATTAAACCAGACACTGAGCAGCAGGGGAAGCAGCTGGGGCAGGTTTGATCCGACAAGTGAGAGGTCAAAGACTCCAGGTGTTTTCAGAAGGCTCCCACTGTGGGGACAGCCCAAGCCCTCAGCGAGCAGAGATGGATAGTGTCTGATTAAATCACTCCTGGTAGCTCTCGCCCCCTGGTCTCTTTCAACTATTCAACTTCTAGGTTATTAATTCAATTTTCCCCAATTAGGCTATGAACTCTTTGAAGGCCATAGCTTATACTTTTATATCTTACACTATTGCCTCCAGGATCAAGTACTGCACGTAAATAGTGCTAATATATATTTGTGGATCTATTCTGTTCACGGGTTGAAAGGCAGCAAGGTACATCCGAGAACATACTGCTGGGGGCACAAGTGAGGAGTATTTCATTCCTGCAAGTCTCATCACCTTTCTGCACCTCAACTGCTTCTCTGTGAAATGGGGCCTTCAGACCTAACTATTGATTTTTCAGTTGGGTTTCTGTGAGCCTCGGGGTTTCTCAGAGATGCGTCAGGTAGTCACCAAGCACAGCGGGAAGGGGGAGCGGGGAGGGACACTGGTTCAGGCCCACTTTATGGACAGCACATCTGCTTCTGTCGGTCTTACATCGTGGGGTTCACAGTAGAAGGCCATTTATCCGAGTTCCATGACTAAAATTTTTTAAAACGTTACCTGACTCGAATATTTCAAAGGTCCCTTTCATCTAACATAGGGTTTTGCAATTTCATTGACATTTACATGGGACAAGAGGCTTACTAGTAACAGTCCATCCCTGTCCAAGGACTGGGTTTCCCTTTCCCGCCCCGGCCGCCGGCCTCCAGCCTCCACTGCAGCCCTCCATGTCTGCAGAGATGAAACAGACCCAGGCTGTGTTTGCATCAAACTGCATCCCTGATCTGCACTCCTCAGCTCACTCATTTCAGACGCGAGCCCCCCTCCCTCTCCTCCAGCTTCTCAGGAACCTAATCGGTGTCCTGACAGGTGGGAAAGGCCCCTGGGCACCCCTCCCTCCACTCCGCATGGACACATCCCTGCTTCTCTCAGCTTTTGCCGTCCGTGTAGGGTTCTCACCTCTGCCTCCTCTGCCTGGAATAACACTTGGCTTCCTTCTCCCACTCTGCCTATCTATACCCGAGGGTTCCCAAGAACACTAAGAATTTATGCAGGTAATGTCTCTAGACTGACAGCCTGAGCAGTGGAAAAGGAAAAGTGATGGCAGGAAGAAAGGGAAAGGACAAAGGGGAGGAGGAGAGGGAGAGCAGTAGAAGGAGGTGTGCGTGGCCTCAGCAAATGGCGCTACGCACTCTTCCTCGCCCTCCTCTAAAACTCACCCCAAGTTGCCACTAGGCATGGGGCTGCTTCTGACTAACAATTAGTAAAGAGACAAACCTGAATAAAATATGCACTCCATTCCTTATCACCAAATTAGAGTCAACGCCAGGACTTTGAGAGACAATATCACCTGGTCGTTCAAACGCACTTAGACTGCCTAGAATCTTGCTAGCTTCGTGACCTTGACCTCTCCGTGTCTCAGGTTCCTCATTTATTGTGTTGTTTTTTTTTAAGATTTTATTTATTTGACAGAGAGACATCAAAAGACGGAACACAAGCGGGGGGGGGGGGGAGAGGGAGAAGCAGGCTTCCCGCCAAGCAGGGAGCCCGATGTGGGGCATCATGACCTGAGCCGAAGGCAGACGCTTAACGACTAAGCCACCCAGGCGCCCCTCAGGTTCCTCATTTTAAAGTGGGAATAATAAAAGGACTCACCTTTATGGTTGTTACGACGATGAAGTGACAGAATGCAAGCACAGTGTTCTGAATTGAGGCTGGCCCACAGTGAGGCCGTACAGATGATGGACAAGATTCTAAAGAAATGTTTTGCTTTAAGACTTTTCCCCCATCCCCGTCTGCTACACCATGTTCCTTTGTAAATGAATTGGCCCAGTCTCGGGTGGCCTTACCATGCCGACCAGAGCCTAATAAATGTTAATGGTAAGTGGACGGCAAACGTTGCTTCTCTCTCTGGAGTGCCTATTAAATGCCCTTGCTGTCATGCTAGTTAAGGACTAGTTCCACTTAGGCAAAAAAAGGAAATAACCACATTACAGTCTATTCACAATAGGCCTCTTCAGAAGGTTCAGCCTGGGGAAGGATACAGATTTTATGATTTTATTGCAAGAATATAATAAAATATGAAACAAATGAGCTCCTGTTCATGCTTTTACAGAACTTGGCTTATCTCCTAAGTGTGTGGTCTTTAATCAGCTGTGTGCATTAGAGTCACCTGGGAGAGTTTTCAAACACATACATGCCTGGGCCCCACACCCCAAGGATTCGGATTCCCTAGGTCTAGGTGATGCTCTGGCATGTTTATTTGGGAACTATTTACCCAAGCGATTCTGATGCAAAACTAGTGTTCCAAGTATCCCTTGCCCCTTTCCTCCCATTCAACAAAAGCCAATTTCAACAAGAATGAAAATATCACCCACAGTATTGATGGCGCTCTCCACATAACTAGGTGTACTGGGCATTTCTTAGCAAATTCTCAGATCACAGAAGAAAATGTCTGTAGTTCAATTTCATCACAGAACCATGGAATCATGTTCCATGAGGACTGAGCTACTAGGAACTCTTCTAGAGGGTTGTTCTGCCATTTTAAAGAGAACAACAACAAAACAGAGCCTTTGTGGATAATTTTGCAGCTCACTCCTTCACCTGATGTTTTGAGCATGATGGCCTCGCTGTTGCCCCTTTGATTCTTCCGTTGGGGGCTTCTCCCCCTACTTTCTTATTTTTGGGTGCTTGTTTACATTCGTATCTGAGGCACCCAGTCACGCAGAACTTTGATCTAGAAACAACAGTGGAACAGGGAACAGGAAAAATACAATGAATTTTATTCTATGTAACTGTTTAACTTTGATCTAGACACAAGAGTGGAACAGGGATCAGGAAAAATGTAATGAATTCTCCTCTACTTAACTAATGCATGTGTTTTACTTTCATAAAAGGATAGATGTTATAAATAAAAAAGACATATTGGTTCACCTACTTGTAGCTCCTCAGCATTGAAAGTCCTCCGAATTACCATTGGCTGCTGCTCTGCCTTTAAGAAGTGTTGATAATCTGGCCATCTGTAGCTGCTCCTTCCATACCAGCTCTAAGGAAACACTGGCTCAAGTGATCTAGCAAACAAAACAGGGATTTTAAAAGAGGGCTCTATTTCCTCGCATAGTCAATCACAAATTTCTCATCTCCTTTATTCCCAACTGCACAGAAATCTATTAAATCAGAGACGTGAGAGCCCCCCGTCATTTTAGTTGAGTTAGTATGTCAAGTGCTTACAACAGTGCCTGGCACATCATGAGAGCAATGTGGAGATGTCAGTTATTTTTATTATTTTGTGTTACTTTCGGGTATTATTATTATCCTGGGGCTACAACTAATTTTTGGGACCCAACTATGTGGACTCTCCCTAGAAATGTGTCTCATTTATAGTAGGCACTCAAGAAATGGTTGTCAAATTTATAATGAATTTGTAAGTAATGTTTTTGAACTTCAGAGACGCTTCACAGAGGAAATGCCCTTTCTACAATAACAAAAGAACAGGTACGCTAAGCCAGGCTGTCATGTGGGATTTCAAGAGCTGCAAAGTCAAACCTTCAGAGGCACATCACTGCAGACTGCTCTACATTGTGACTAATATACTTAAATACGAAATGTAAAGACAGCCTTTTCCATGAGCAGCACACCCACACGGCATGAGTCACAGGGCAATGTCGTGACATGCCACTGAGCTATGAGGAGACACGCTCGTGGACAGAAAAGTTTCCTTGTGTGTAGGAAATTGCTGGACGTCACTAAAGAGGGATATACTCAGACGCTCCTTCCGGCGGGCTCCCCTCAGGAATCTGTCCATATCGCCAGTCCACCACTTACTCTTTTGCATTAAATATGTCTAGGGGTGCTTGGGTGGCTCAGTCGGTTGAGCGTCTGCCTTTGGCTCGGGTCATGATCCCAGGGTCCTGGGATCGAGACCCCCACGTCCAGCTCCCTGCTCGGCGGGGAGCACGCTTCTCCGTCTCCCTCTGCCTGCCGCTCCCCCTGCTTGTGCTCGCTCTCTGCCTCTCTCTGTGTGTCAAATAAATAAATAAAATCTTAAAAAATATATAAAATAAATAAATAAGTCTGTTTCCATGACTTTTTTTGCTACTAGACTGCTACTATTTTTGAGGCTGGTCCCCACAGTATTTATCTTCACGTCCCCATTGCCCACCAGAACCTAGCACATAGCACTCAATAAATCCAGCATGAAGATAGGATGTCATGGTAATCTTTTTTTTTTTAGTGTGCGTATTAAATAAGTAGGAGAAATATCTCCATGTATATGGTAACACGGCTTCTGAACCAAAAATTGAGATTCATCATCTGAAACACAATCTGACAGTGAGAGAAAGTATTTGAAATCTGGAGTCTCAGAAAATTCTGGACAGGAGAATGGTATTCACTTACCCACCCTTCCCTCCTTCCCTCCTCTCCATTTATCCATCCATCCATCCCTTATTTACTCAAAGTACATTACCAACTCATACTTCCAAAATGGGTTGGGGAGAGGGGTATATGTTGCTTTTGACATTAAATAAATACATAGTCACAAAGATTGCTTTTTTTGTTTGTTAGTACATAATTTTTTGCTAATAGGTCACATAATATAGGATTTAAATTAGTGAACATGTTTTATTTTATTTTTTAAAGATTTTAGTTATTTGAGAGAGAGAGAGAGAGCACGAGCAGGGGGGCAGAGACAGAGGCAGAGGGAGAAGCAGACTCCCCGCACTGAGCAGGGAGCCTGACTCAGGGCTCGATCCCAGGATCCCGAGATCATGACCTGAGCCGAAGGCAGATTCTTAACTTTCTGAGCCATCCAGGCACCTCTCTAGTGAACACATTTTAAAACCTTCACCAAAACTTAAAACTTAAACCAAATTCTTCTCCACCACATAGATAAATATCACAGAAAAAGCCACACTTTATTATATTATTCCCTCTTACAACAACAAGCTGGTAAATTCTGAAGAAAAAAATAAATTTAAAACACCAATGTCTATAACAAATTTGATCTTCAGTATTGCCTCACTTGAAGATGAATGAATTACATCAATTTTCAGAAGAATCAGAATTATTCAGTTATGAAATAAAAACATTTCTGCTCCACAGACACAAAAAAAAGCCTTTAGGTTTGATGTTGATTGTGAGGTAAATAGTATATTCAAGGTTAAGGCAAATGGTACAATACATATGTGGGGTAAACATGTGGATACTTTATTGGAAAATAGTTTGGAATAAAACAACCCCATAAATTCCCAATATGGGTTGGAGTGAAAAGCTTGCAATAATGTTATATTGTGTAATAGCTAACTGTTAGAATGTTTCAGTTGTAGCCTTTCAATAATTTAACATGACCAAGCCATCTATTTTAAATATAATTTTGCCAGAGATTTTTTATCTCTATGTTTTAATCATTATTTTAGGCTATACATCCAGCAGAATTCTTTTTTTGTGTGTGTGAAGAGAAAGAGAAAGAGAGAGTGCAGAGGGGGGAGGGGCAGAGGGAGAGAAACCCAAGCAGACTCCCCACGGAGCGCGAAGCCCCACTCCAGGCTGGATCTCACAGTCCTGAGATCACGACCCAAGCCGAAACCAAGAGTCCGTCCCTTAACGAACTGAGCCAGTCAGGGGCCCCTAGAATTCTTTTAAATAAACTAGGTCCTAATTCAAAAATTTTCACTGTATTCACGAAGAGTGCTCCCAGAAGTCAGCGAAATGCTGCCCACTGGTAGTTTTACCATGTAAAGAACATAACATGAAAAATTATTTTGATGAAAACTATATGTGAAATTAATTGTTAAGAAAGTACAAATTTAAGATTTTCTATATGCCTCCTGACCTTCACTCACTTCTTTTTTTTCCCGAGTGGAAAACTATGTTCTTTCTAGTGATGAGAACTTCCCTTTTCTTCTAGGAATGGAGACTTCTATCCCCAGTGAATGAGAAACAAGGAGCCACTTCTTGCCGTGTTGGCCACAGCCTTCTTGAATGTGCCCTCCTAGCCAAGGCCAGAAGTAGCAGGGAGCTGGACACAGCCGCACACGTGCTGAGACCCCTGCTGATTCCTTCAAGTCTGACCAGCGGAGCCATGAGTTCTAGCTCTGAGCGGTCTTTGAAGGGGCCATAAGCAATATAGCCAATTTCACTATTCCACCTACAACCATCTTGAACATGGTTCCAACCCTGGGATCAGCAATGAGCAATTTAAAAATTTAATATGCCTGAGCCTCCCTTCCACCACTACTGAGATCCTAGAAGTTGGCTGGGTTTTGACCAGCAAAGGAAATGATGTCATCCAGAACCATGTCTAGCCCAGCACCATCCACAAAGCAAATGATATTCCCATTTATTTTTACATATTCTAGGTCATGTCGTTTTCAACAGATGCATTTTTAAATTTGTTGTCCATGGAAAATGTGTGTTTTTGTAGGTGTCTTGAATTGTCCTGGAAGTTTACTGTGGCATCCAAACAGATGACTTGTCTTTCCACAGTTTCATCAAAGGGCTTCCGTGCAACTAAGTAGCATAAATTTTCAGAAAGAAATTACACAGGCTCTTATTGTATCGCAGCCTGGTTTTCACAGACCCACAGAAGCAAATTTTCTCCCACCCACTAAACGTGACTGTCCTCCAAAAAAAAAAAAAACTTCAAAAATGTTAATTTGCTCTTACATATATTCTAGTATAGAAGCGGCCACCTATTAAACATCAATGCCCCAGGTCGAGGCTGACCATCAGTAAAGGCCACTGCAGGTTGGGCCCATTAAAGTTTCCAGGTAGGAGCATCATCCACAGTGTCAGTCACAAAATAGTCCAACTTTTACCTTGCTATCTGACATGAGTTTCTTGCTCTTGGATTCCTGCAGGATCTGCCACCTTTCAGAGATTAACTAAACTCCCTTGGACTTGGCTGACAAGAGTGGGGGCCTGAGCACCAGGACTCACAGATGTTTTCAGCCTGCGTGTCACGGGGCAATGACATCTTAAACAAAAACCAGGTCCAGAGGAGTCTGACGGGGTGACTGAAAGGGGAGGAGAAGGAGGTTTAGTAGAGATTTAATCCCATATTAGCAAAAACCTGGAGAAAAGGCCCACAGTGTGTGTGTGGGTGCGTGTGTGCACACACAGGTGTTTATGCCTCTGTGGATATGAGTTCCTCAAAATCACAGACAGGGTTTTATCCATCTTTGTCTCCCCAGTATCTAGCATAACATATTATATATACTAGGTGTTCAATAAATGATCATTAAGCGGACTGCATTTTGAAGCAGGGTTTAGGCCCTGGAAAGCCCTTTCTGTACCGTATCGTAAGACTCCTGCCACAGCAGCATGTCTCAGAGCCTTAGTGTATCTGGTTTCAAACATTCTCCAGCATGACGATTACCTCTCATACAATCCCGGGCACAATTTTATCCACATAGATGAGGCATATACTCCACATAAGTTGGAGGCACAGTGGGTCCAACGGCCACGTCAGTTTTGTACCCAGAACTCCATAGGCTTATAAAATCCATTCTATTAGGCAACAGAATGGCCTTATATTGATTTCTAAACTTGACACAACAATTAAGCAAAATGAGACAAGGCCTAACACTTTTTAAGCCCAGAGGTTGCCTTTCCAGTCTCATGATGAAGCCAATATATACAACACGTACATCTCCTACTACCAATTCTTCAAGTCACAACATGAAGACCAGAGCTAGATTAAAAATAAATAAATGGGCCATGACTTCCACTCCACCCACAAAATGGTCCAGGCGGGAGACTCCTACTGGCGCGTTGCTCAATCGAACCTTGCTGAAGATAGAAACCTCTGGGTGGGGAGGTTTTTATTCAAATAAATACCTAAGGATGATGTTACATGAGAGATCTCCTGAGCAAGATAGCACACCCACCTGCCTGGGAAAGACAGGAAAGACTGTGTGTCACCTGTAATGAGCTGAGGTGGAACCCCACAGATGAGAGAGCACAGCATCCGCTCCCTCCTCAGCTCCACTGTGGTAACCAGGGCAGGCCTTAGTGGTACAAATCTCTCCTCTGTGGACCCTCCCCGCTCATTACACCCAAATGCTACCTCAGATGGTCTCAGTTCCTTCAGCTGCCACCCCCATTGATCCCATGGTAATCTGTTCAATACGATTTTTATCCAAAAGTAATGGAGCTCCAGTCATGACTAACATTTATTGAGCACTATGGGCTAGCCACGATGCCAAGCACTTTATAGATCACCCATGTAATCCCACCAGCAACACCATGAGGTGGACGTTCTTACTGTCATCCTCACTTTAGACAGGAGACTGAAAACAGCGAAGCCTAGACCCCTGAATTTCCAGGCTGGTGCCTTATCATCATGTAATATTGCTGCAGCAAGTATCACCAAATACTTTACTTCCTTTGTTGCAACAATTAATTGCTGCCAGACTACCTGAGCAAGGATGCCCATGGTTTGGAAGCCCGTAAGGACTTCCTGGATCAATCCAAACAAGGTTATTACCTGAAATTCTATACGCTGCTCTCAGCATCCTACTATGCTATTAGTCAGAGTCCTCCGTGTTGATTAACTGACGAGAAATGCTTTATTTGCCTGTGACAAAGCTGCATCTCAGAGCAGTTTTCCCTGAGCAGTGCCTAGCTGGTACTCTACTAAAAGATAACAGATGTCTGATGATGGAGATATTTAGAAGCAGAGCATGAGGTCACACATCTTGGTGTACTTACAAGCTTGGCAGTTGTAACTGTAACCATGATGAAGCACAAAGGAAATGCCTGGAGATGGAAGAGAGCCGATGAGGCTTCTTTAAAGAACCCCTGAGAGCGTCACATCAGACAGTCATTTTTAGACACCTTAAAGGGGCATGGGTGTCCAATCAGGCTTCCCAAAAAACTCTGGGTATGTTCATCAGAAGATGGAAGGTGGTTGAGAGAAGGGAAAGAGAGAAAAGTTGGGGATAGCTGGGAGAGAGTGAATAAAGATGGAAGAAAATAGTCTACTGATACAGACTAGCACCAAGAACAAAGATATTTACTCTGCCGAGATTGAAGAGGAAGAGCTGGGGGTGGTGGGGTGGAGGACATAGTCACCGTAATGAGCTAATTCCTAGGGTGATGACCCTTGATGGTCTCTCTTCTCTGGGGCAGTGGGGAGAGCCAGAGGTACATTGTTCAACACACGGCTGGTGGGGAAGATGGGAAAGAGAAAGAAGTTTAAAAAACAGTTGCGGTGGACCAGAGGAAACAAGAATGATACCGATTTACAGAGAATACGTTGTGGCTTGTGTTATAACACACAAATTATTTCATGAATTAAGGTTTTCTTCAGAATGCTCTGTGGACCCTGAAGGGAAGAGATCTGTGGATTTGTGGCAGGAGGGGAAATTAGTAGAATAGAAAAGGGTGAAACTGAGCCAAATTGTAGGGTTAGTAGAAAGAGTAATTAGAAAAGAACTATAGTCTGAGGAAGCAAGAAGAGTTGAGAACCTGTACACATTCATTCATTCATTTCACAGTCTTTTACTGAGGATCTATTGGATAATGGTCATCTGCTAAGTGCTGTCTACATAAGGATGAGTGAGATCCTGCCCCGGAGTTAAACCTTAAACAGTGGCAGGGCTGTCACTAACAGCTATGGAATACATGTATACGCATATGCTTTGGAAAAGTTGGTTCTAAGTGGTGCCAAGTCTGTCTCACACTCAGACAATAAGAAAATCAGAGAAAAAAGCTTGAGTCATTCAGATAGCAGATAGATCCAAACAATCAAATGACGTCCAACAGAGAATAACTATTGACATAAATAGAGGCCAAAGATCATGACAGGGGAGGGACTGGGAGTGCTGCGTGATCCTGGAAGAGAGGCCTGGGACTCAGGAGAGCTGGGAATCCAGGTTGAATCCAGCCACTGGAAATGCCATTCCTTGAATTTAGAGAAAGGATATAATTTGGTGTGGGGGCTAACCTCTCTGGCTTTCCCCCATCCTCTTCCACTCTTCATACGGGATTGTAGGAACCTACCTAGAATTGTCTGGGATTAGGACTGTTTTAGCTGAGGGAGTCAAATGAAAGGAGTAAAAATCATTGCTTCCGAAACAACCAGTCAGGGATCCATGTCCATGTAGTCTGATCGGCCCAGGGCCAATATTAATATTTTTATTGATGTTTTTGGAAAGATGAATCTAGACTGTATATATTAATCTGATGAATAACACAAAGACAAAAATATACATGGCCTGTGTCCTTGGTGATTATTTATCGTTTAGGTGTTTATTGCCTATCTTCTTCAAACGAGACTATAAGTTACATGAGGGCAGGCACCCTGTCTGTCCTGTGCGTTGCTATCTTCCTGGTGCCTGGAACGGTGCCTGGACCTAACAGTCACTGGGGAGGTTGTTTTAGATGGCTTTGACAATGCCACTAGGCGGTGGCACACACAGACAGCAGGATGACAGCCGAGTATTAACTCCGCCGTGGGGTTTGGGGAAGTCTTTGGAAAGAAGGTGGCATTTGAACTTGAAGAGTGGGTAGGACTCTGTGAAGTGGAATGGAAAGGGAAGAGTATTCCAGAAAGGGTGGGATACCATAAGTAAAGGCACAGTGTCATGAAGAAAATGATATGTTTTGGAGATAATGTGTACTTTTTTTTTTTGACAGAGAGAGGCACAGCAAGAGAGGGAACACAAGCAGGGGGAGTGGGAGAGGGAGAAGCAGGCTTCCCGTGAAGCAGGGAGCCCGATGCGGGGCTCGATCCCAGGACCCCGGGATCATGACATGAGCCGAAGGCAGACGCTTAACGACTGAGCCACCCAGGCGCCCCAATGTTTACTTTTTTGAGAGAGAGAGAGAATGAGTGGGGGCGGGGATGCAGAGGGAGAGGGAAAGAGAATCTTAAGGAGACTCCACGCCCAGCACAGAGCCCAACTTGGGGCTTGATGCCACCATCCTGAGGTCACGACCTGAGCTGAAATCAAGAGTCAGATGCCTAACCGACTGAGCCACCCAGGCACCTCTGAAAAGCTTACTTTTTGAACATCAGTACTTTTAAGAGTGGACAGTATTATGCAGAGTAAACTTCCTTCCATACCTTACTTTGTGCAATAGTTGTGAAACAAGGACCACAGGGGAATGCAAGTCAATTAAACACTTTTAGAAGACTATGGAGTGAAATTCTTATGTGGATAATCCTGCCCATAGTGAATCACCCCTATATATGGCCTCGGTCTAGCTTTTTTCCTAGAGGTTTATTCAAGGAAGTAGGAAGAAACTGGAGAGTTGAGAGAAAAGGTAACAGTGGCTAATATTTTTTAACAAAAAGTTGGAAAGATCCAAGTTTAAGGTTATTTAATGTGAAGAGGCAACACCACAAATGTTCACCATTTCAAGATTAGCACTAGCCCGCCCAACCTGTCATGAAAACAGACCAGCAGATGTGGAACCTTCAGAGACTCATTTGGTGAACACCTACTGCACAGCAAGAGCTCTGCCTACTTGCCTCACCCAATGCTCACAACAATCCAGAGAGGTCAGGATCACCACCCTTCAGGCGCCAGAGGCCCAGAATGGTTAGGGAACCGGGGTGGTAGGTGAAACTGAAATCGAGGCCGACCTCGAGGCTCACCCTCTTTCCTGACCCCAGGCTGTCTCTAACGTAGGCAGCGTTTTGCTTGCAATGTAGAGAAAACGTTCTTCATTCAACATGAAGCCCCACACCACAGAAAGGCACAGGTTTCGGAGAGTGTCAAGTGAGTCATTCTGGGCCACTCCTGTTGCACTGTGAAGCAGTGCTCCCTAAATAGCCCCAGGCCACGGTGTGTATCATCCATCCATTACAGTTAACCCCGGGGCGAAGATACTGTTTCGAAGCCCTGGTTGAAATGCAGATACGTGACCTGGGAGGACCGACGGCATCTCTCAATTACACCTAATTAAAGAGCTGGCTCTTGGAGAACTTGACCCGACTGTCCAGGTGTCGGAAAAGGCGGTGCTACCCGCGCACCCCGGAGGGCTGGTCCCCAGGCACAGGAAGGCAGGTGGGACGTGCGTGCCAGGACTGCGGGAATCACTCGGTGAGGCCGCAAGGGCCGGAGCTGAGCTAAAGCAAACTTTGCCTTCTGGACAATTTGGGGAGCAAGCGAGAAGCACACCTTGCCCTCTTTGCAGGGCTCTCTGCAGGACACGCCGACAGGTGTCCGGGTCCCCGCGCCTCCCGCGGGTCAGCCCGGCACGACCCAACCGGGCCACCGCGCCCGCGTCCCCGCTCTGGGCGCCAGGGGCGGTCCCTCCCCCGGCCCCGCGCCCCCGGCTGGGGACTGGGCATGCTCAGTCGCCGCCCGCGTCGCGCTCCCAGGGAAGCCTCCGCACGCCCTTCGCGGGCTGCTCTCGGTCGCCTCCCCGCCGCCGGCCGCCCGGGTGCCTCCCGGCTCGCTCCGCTCCCCGCGACCCAGATTCCTGGCCCGCCCCCGCCCCGCCCGCGCCCGCAGCCGGTGCGGCAGCCGCGGCCACCCTGTGCAGCCGCGGCGCGGGGGACGGACGGACCGCGTCCAGCGCCGCCTCCGAGCGCGCAGCCCGAGCGCCTGCGGAGGGCGGGGATGGAGACCCGGCCGCCGCGCGCCGGGACCTGCTGAGCTTCCCGCCGCCGCCGGGGTCCGGGTGAGTCGCCGCGCCTGGGGCCGACCCCGGAGGGGAGAGGGGCGAGGGGCGAATGCCCTTGGAGAGCAGGGGGGTGGTGACGAGGACGCGGCACCGTGCGAGCTGCGTTGCGTCTGGGGCGCAGCCGAGAGGTCAGGGTTGTGACTAGAGAGGGGCTGGAATGAGAGTGCGCCCTGTCTCGGTGCAGGGCCTTCGGGGGGCAACCAGGACCAGGTACCCAGGGTCATCCTTTCCCCCTCCGGCCCCCCAGAACTAACACCCGCGGGGCTGCGGGGCCGCGCGGCCGCGCGGGAGGCCGTTTGCGTCTCGGCCCGGACGCGGGTCACCTAGCGACCGAACGGGGGCTCTGGAGGAGTCATCCCTGGCAGAGGCCAACATGGGAGGCGAGGACACCGAGGGCGGCCTGGCCCCGGAGAGTGGCCGACCCGGGTCCTGCCCCCCCTCCCCCCCGCGCCGCGGCCTTGGGCCCCAGGGGCGGTGCGGGCCTGCGGGGCAGGGGGTCTTCCGCGCTGCGGTCCCCGAGGGGCCGTCTGAGGGGCTCCTGCAACTGCCAGGAAACTGCTCACTTCGAGAGCATCTCTCCTTCCCGGGCAGGTAGAACGAACAGGCGTGTGGGGAGCGACGGGCGGCGGGGCTGCGGACCGCGGAACGGCGGAGTGGGGCGGCGGGCTGCCGTCGCGAGCGCCTTCTGCCCCCGAGCGTGGCTGCGGGCCGCTCCTACTCGGCGTGCTCCTGCTCCAGCTCTAAGCGGCGAGTCCGGTAACACGCCTTCTGAATATTTCAGGAACGACCTCGCAGGCTCGCTTGCTCCAGCTCAAGTTTACCGAGCGTGTTTGTCAGCCCTGCTGCACAGCCGGCGGGAAACCCCGTGCCTTAAGCTTTCCAAATGTCCTCCCTTTCTCGCACCAACCAGGGAAATGCCGCTCCTGACCCCCCGTGAGCTTTGGCATGGCCCCATAAATTGAGTGTGTCATTTGGAGAGCCCGGTTTTGGGCAGGCATCCAGGCATTGTTCTGCATCTCTGCAGTGTGTGCGCGTTGTGCCGGTAGCTCGCTTGACAACCGTCCTTAACCGGAGCTGCCAAAATGGTGGAAAGCAGGTACCGTGCTGGTGTCGGGATAAACGTCTTAATTCATTATCCCCTTGTGACACCGGCAGGGACGGCGGACTTAGTCATTCTCTCCCTAGAAGCTGAAGCTGAGATCAGTCCAGCTGAAAGTCTGAGGAAGGTACACTCCGGTATCCCTCTCCTTAGGGAGGTATTTCTCTCTCCTTGTTGCTTTCGTGGGAATAAGCAATGAGCAGTCACTGTCAAGAACACTGAAAGAGGAACGCATTAATGTGGGAAACTTTCAGGATTGGAACACGCTGTCCCCTTCACTCCCATTGCACCGTCACCGTCGGTAAACCCGCGCACACAGCAGTTAGTACTCTCCCATGGTACTCCTTTGCAGAAGAAACCTGCTTTTTCTTTCCTTACTGAGACAGGTACGTCTTTCAACGACCTGGGAGGAATTCTTCTGTTGACCAAGGTTTCAAGCCTCCAAGATTTACAGGAGACTAAAAGAGGCAACTCTTTCCGCTTTCCAGCCCATTCACACTGACGCTGAAGCGCTTGGGTTTACAGAGGTTTCCCATTTAGGGGCGCCTTCTCCAACAAAGACCCACTGCAGTTACATCACAGCCCCGGCTCCGCCTGCCGGGCTGCTTCTCCCCAGCCTCTGAGTGAGGACAGTATGTCTCACTCTGCTTGATTAATGAAGAAAAGAAAGCCCCAAAATGAAAGACTTATTTTCAATATTGTGTTTTGCTGGCTTAATTGAAAATATTAAATTTTTAAAAATTATTAATTATTAACACATGTAGATAAGACTTGACTCAGGCCTAGTAATAACTGAATATCAGCTTTGTAAGAGATTTTGAGCAACGCTACAGTGTTCTTTCTGCTAAAATTATTAACAGATATTGGAAAGGAGTTATATAAATTAGTAAAATAAATGGAAATTATATAAACAGCATTTCCTAAAGCGTGTTACTGAGATGTTCAGAAAGAAACCCAGCTGCAATAAAAGACAAAATCTGCCCAACTGAGAAGTTTGCAGAGCTGGGACACAAACCTCCAAGTGCTCTAAAGAAGCATCTTTAGAATTTTTAAGGAGTCACTGGTTGAACTGTCAGACTTAGCAAGTAAAAATACAGGCTGCCCCGTTAAATTTGAATTTCAGATAAACTATGAATAATTGATTTTAGTTTAAGTATGCCCCATGCACTTCTTGCGACATACTTATACTTAAAAAAATATTTGTTGTTTATCTGAAACTCAGTTTTGATGGAGCAGCTCGTATTTTATCTAGCAACTCTAGTCACTGGAAATTTCTCACTCCTCGTTTTTGGGTCACTTATGGGTTGAAAATAAAGTGGAGCAGGAATCATATGCTGTTCTGCAGACAATCTGGGACAAGCTCATTTCTGGTTCAAGCTATTGAAAATAACTCATGCTTAAAAGTTCGTAGTTTCAGTTCAACACATATTTGTTGAGTACCTCTGCTTGCTAGGCTTAGTGAGAGGTGCCAAAGCTGTGAAGATGAGTAGGGACAGTGTTGGGCGGGGGGGGGGGGAGATCTACGTCATGAGACATGAAACTTGCTAAGCCAAGTGGGTCTAGGAGCCGGGGAGCAACACTGAATTCTGCTGGGCAGCTCCAGTCGGGGAGTGAGATGACCAGCACTTTTGAGGGGCCTTGAATAAGAGAGTGAGATCTTATCCTTATTCTGGGAGGAAAACAACCCCTGGGTTTATAGCTAGTGGAGGAGAGCCAGAAGTTGAAGGGTTTTACTTGAAGGCTTCAGTTAGAGGACAGAGTGGCCTGCTGAGGAGGGAAGTGAGAAAGAGATTCAGAAAGAGACTTTAAAGAGTTGCTGATGGGAGGGAGCAGAGATGGGACAAGTGCAGGGCTCCCTAATGGGTGAATGCATCTCATTGCATTTAAAAAAGCAGTTGGTCTGCCCTTTGCCTAATACCCTAAGTCCTGCTTCACTCTTCCGCTACCATCCTGGTTTCCTCAGGTAAACAGTCATCAAGTAACACTGGAGTATAGCGTTTTATAGTGTTTTGTATGAAAGTAGATGTTTAAGTGTAATATTGAAATGTCTATCAATATTCAGTTGCTTCTGGCATGAACTTCTGAAAAAGGATTAGCAGATGTTTTGGTTTTAGCAGATCTACTGCCTCAAGTAGGAAAAGATACTAACTTGCAATCATTTTCTGATGTTGTCCAGCTACCTTTAAGGAAGCATATTCTGATGGTGGAAAGAATGTAGATTTTACAGAAATAGCACTGTGTGAAAATGACCGACCATATGCTTGTAGTACCAGAGAGTACCTACTCAGAATATTCCAAATGCAACTAATTCCAAAAAATAGCACACCACTTACATTCGTGTCTGAAAACGCTGTGGGTGCCTTCACTATTAATCAGCACAGGAAGTTTCCAGAGAAGTTGAAGATGAAACCAGTACAGCCATGTAGAGAACTCAAAGATTCCGATTTGTCAATCTCAAGCAAAGGACACAGAGTGCCATTCTAGATAACACTTCTGTCAATAAATCTAGTTATCTGAGGGACCATCTTCAGAAGAGGCTCATATGTTTGAGTATCCAGATGGTTAAATTTCCACTTCATATTTTATAGTAAGTCTTAAAAATCATAAAAATTACTCTATGCTAAAATGCATAATGAAGTAGTTAATTAGGGTCTTTCTTATCAAAGGATTATCCTTTAAAATAGAGCAAAAAAAAAAAGTTCTATTTCAGGTATTTGTACCTCTCCTCTTTGTAAGTGTCTGCCAAACGTGTCTTGCCTTATAATTCTGATAGATGAGAAAAAAAGTGATCTAGGACATACTGAACTTACTAAAATTTCCAGGCAATTAGACCACAGGTTTTATTTTCAGCAAGATTTCCCATGGATATGGCTTATTAAAGAAAGGCTTACTGCAATGGTCTCTAATGACAGCTTATGTGCACTATCACCCCGAGAGAGCTTTAACTGAAATTGTGTGCTCGGTTCACATTCTAAGTCCTCAGTAAATACTCTGAATTTAAAGAATCTGAAGACAGTGTGTTCTTGTATCCCAGGAGCTTTGAACCCTCCAGCACACTTACGCTGACCACAAGCAAGTCTTATTTTACATCAGTTTCTGTGCTATAAAATGAAAGATAGGCACATTTAAAAAAGAAAATTATGCCAACTCCAATCCTCTATGTCTATAAAATAAATGTTAGCTTTTACTACTGTTTTAAGGGATAAATAACTTCATTTTCAGACTTCATTGTCTAACTTCATTAGACAATTTGTATATTGTCTGTGTACCCTCTGCTGTTTTAGACACCATTGAAATAATTCACAATTTTCTCTGTTTCATTTTTTGCTTTTTCGGTACAAAGCAAGACGATTGTGGTAAATGCTTAAGAAGAGCTCATTAAACCCCTTTAAAAAATCAGTCTCAAACAAGCTAATAACTGCAGAACTCAAAGGTCTTTACATAGTTTTTAAATGTAGTTTCCATTTTAACTATTGATATTAGGACTTGGTTAATGAGAATGCTTCGTATAAGAGCTTATTTCAGCTGCTATAACTCTCCCTCCTATTTCCCTTGTACAACTAGATGGCAAAAAACTGCTAGGTGTTTTGAAGGTTTCATTCATGGTGAAACTATTTATCCCACAGCTGCTTTTTGGCTTAGCAAATATCAATGACATCATAAACTCTGTCCCCCCCCCCTTTTTTTTACATCACCAGTTGGCATTATAAATATTTTAAGTGTAAATCGATCCCTGCAATGAATTTACTATACAAGTACATTTCTTCCTTTTTCCTTCAGAAGAAGAATAAGAATGTTCCACCCTTCAGAATTTAGAAGCCAGATTTTCTAAAGATTCTACATTCCAGTAGAACACTTTAATTTTAATTAGATTTTCTTTGGTCTTAGAATCCATTTAAGTTAGCAAAAAACTTAAAACAATTGTTTTAAAAAAAAAGTTAAATCATACATTCTCTTAAAACGGTAAGCATTTATCAAAGTTGTTTTAATTAAAATGTGCATTATGCTCATCATTAATTTTTAAAGCCTATATTAAAATGCCTAATGTAGAATTTTGACTTTCATATTGACTCATATACAATGTCTACGTAGCCCAATAGTAAACCCAGCATATGAAAATCAAGACTTACAAAAGGACTGGGTTATAGTTTTTGCTTCACTGAAGAGTTCTGTGTTGAATCAGAAATTTCTCCTACTGCTCTTTTAAATTGTAGATAACCAAGACTATTTAAAATAGAGCCAGACCATCAGATTTTTAAATCCTCACAGTCCTTTTGGGACATATCTGTAAATGAGGCTCTTGAGTAATCTTTGTGGATGAGATACAGAAATGAGGTCTAGGATGTGGTCTAATAGCTGGGTTGATCAGCTGTACCCAAAGAACGTTCATAGGTGTGGAAGCCAACATAGAGGGTGGTTTGTGTTGGCCTGCTTCAGAGCTCTAGCCTTGACCCTGACATTTCTACAATTTTATCAATGACTCAGGTATACTTAGACTTTATGTATATTAGGTTTGCTGATGATGCAAAGCTCAAAGCACTAGTGAATTTGAATGACAATCCCTATTAAACTTGATATCCCTGAGCCCAGAGCAAGGGCTGAAACTAAGACTATGTTTAAAAAGAATAGATGTTGGCTTCATTTAGGTTCTAAAATCAGTTGCCCAAGGACATGGAATGGAATTCCTAGCTTAACAGCAGTTTGGGTTGTAAAAAATAGTTTTAGGTCACTTGAGTATTAACCAACAAGACAAAAGAAATTAATGCTATCTCTGGTGAGATGCATAGATGAATAGAGTCCATATCAGAAACAAACAATATAATACACTATACTCAAAATGATGCATTGTGGACCACCTGTCAGGGATGTAACAAGGGGGACTGCCTTTGTTGGTATGGACGCTGGCTCACATGACCTTAAAAGCACCTCTTAAATCTGATTATGCAGTTTAAATTGAGCTCCCAGGCACCTATATGTGAGTCTGCCAAGGTCTAACTCAGCCTGATTCAGTAATATTTATGTAACATGTAACTATTATACATCCTTTTGTTGATTTATAGTGAATATCTATCCTTATTCTTTTCTACTTAATGATTATTCCCTAGGAAATTAATCAGTCATCACTTAAAGTAAGTGCATCTATTCTGTGACCACCACTGGGTTAAATTTAAAAGGCTATTTCTAAGTATTCTTTCATTATCTAAAATCATAATTAAAATTCCTAGTTCAAAATGATATGTATTTTGAATAGCCATAAAATAGGCAGGCATGTGTCCAGGTTTTAATATAAAATTGCACAGTACACCTAATCAACTTAGACAAAGATGGAAGGCAAACATGTGTTCACTCCGTGTACTCGCTGTGTACTCCACTACTCTACATTGTGTTTTGGCTTTCAAAAGTATTTCTTTATAGGGTCAAGTGGACACTTGTTCCTTTTTTTTTTTTTAATGTTTTATTTATTTATTCATGAGAGTCAGAGAGAGAGAGAGGCAGAGGCAGAGGGAGAAGCAGGCTCTCCGCCTAGCAGGGAGCCTGATGCGGGACTCGATCCCAGGACCCTGGGATCATGACCTGAGCTGAAGGCAGACGCTCAACCATCTGAGCCACCCAGGCGTCCCGACACTTGTTCCTTTTGAACGCTGTCATCTGAACCCCTTTCCCATGTTGGGGGCTCTCCCACATTATGAGGCAGAGCCCAATCCCCACCATAGGAGCTAAAATGCTAGATACATCAGGCTTGCATCCTGGACCCATGACCCAGACTCTGCCCCAATGGCAGGTGCTCCAGACAGCAACACCCCTTGCCCCGTGCTGGGGGATCAGCGGGGCTTGCTCCAGAGTCTGGACCCGGTGGCAGCAGGAGAGGTGTCTTCACTGGACCCGCTCCATGCCATCATTTTAAGGGTTATTTTTGGCTACATAACCTCTAAACCTACTTCTCTGGCCCTCCTGGAGAGTCTATAGTTTACCTTCAGAACATATTCCTTTTCAACTAAAATAGGCAGAGCTAGTTTCTGTTCCTTGTGATAAGAAATCCTGACTGTTAGAGGGTGGAAGTCTGTGCTGATGCGGGCATGTTAGTCGGTCACTAGGACCTACTGAACATGATGCACTCCGAAAAGCACAAAAGGAAATGTTTATTCATTTTCTGAGTATTTTCTTGCTTGGCATTGGACAGAAGAGGCACACGAAGCTGGTGTTTTCAAATTATTGCTGTGGGGACAAGTAGGAGGAGGTTGTCAAACAAGATGGAGACAGATATTATTTTGTGGGTTTACTGATTCTGAAGATTGATTTAGCGTGGGGATAAAGGGTCAGAATAAGAAAGGATGCTCTTTAGAAAAATACTGTGTTTCATCAATTCTAAGAGGCCATTTTTTTTTTCATCTTAACATTTATGAAACTAGGGAACATTGTTAGAGTGTGTCATATTTTAATTGCCACTTTTTTCTCCTAAACCCATCTACTATATTTCACCAAATAAAAGATGTTATTGATATACACTATTACATGTTTTAACCACTAAGAAAGAAGCTCCATAAATATTTTAATTTTTTTTTTGAGAGAGAGAGAATGTGAGCAGGGGAGGGGCAGAGGGAGAGGGAGAGAATCTCAAGCAGGATCCATGCTTAGCGCGGAGCCCTACGTGGCGCTCCATCTCATGACCCTGAGATCATGACTTGAGCTGAAATCAAGAGTCAGACGCTTAACCAACTGAGCCACCCAGGCGCCCCCTCAGTAAATATTTTTAAATGGCGACACCTAACACCAGATGGAGGCTCTAGAGCATTTATAGTTCTTAAGAGAACTAAGTCAGTCATGGAAGTGGTATGGGTTAGATACCAAATTCCTGTTCATTTTTGTTGTAGTCTCCCAAAGCTGTTAAAGAGTAATAAATTTGCCTCTAACTTCTGTTATGAACAAAGTCAGGTGCTAATCATCTTTGCTTGGCTGTAAAAAATGCATCTTATGGTTACAGTGATTCTCAATTTTGTTGAAGGCACCTTTTTTTAAATTTTTGGTAAGCTTTTATTTGGAAAATGTCAAATATATACAGAAGTAGACAGAATAGTATAATGGATCCTAATATTCAAAAATCATCAACTCATGACTAGTACTGTTTAATTTTTAACCTATCGTCTGCCCACCCCATTTTATTTTGAAGCATATCCTAGACACATATCATACCATTTGTAAATATTTGTGTATGTTCTGTGAACTATGATGACTTTTCAAAAATACATAATCACAATATCATTATTACATTCCTGAAAAATATATCTATAATTCGTGACATCTTTTTTTTTAATAACAAATTTTGTATTCATTAATTAGGTTTTAAGGTGCTTTTATCTGGAGGTTTTTAAAAAGAAAACCAAATTAGGTCCACTTCCATGTCTACTGGTTTCTTTTTAAGAAATTAATATGATGCTGTAGGTTGTACTGCAGCTTTGGAGTAGTATTGATCTTGACTTTCCATTCTGTAGCTTTCTTATTATTGTGTTTTCCAGTTGAGAATTTGTATAAATATACTGCCATTCTTGCCATTTCCAAAGCAACCTTCAGAAAACTCACATCTATCCCCTTTTTATTTTCATTCCCAAAAGGAGGATTCATAATTACTGTATCAAATGACTTGGACATTCTATTAGATAGCGGGCACACCTACAACGCACCATGTCAGCATGTGTTAACACAAACTCTGTGACTCCCCTGTTGAAGATTTCCAGTGCATCTTCATCTGTGTCACATCCAGCACTCAACCTGCAGCTTATGGCCTAGTCAGATACTGTTCTAGAAGTAGGGTGGGCTTTTTTAATTCGCCCACTTGTTGCAGGCAGTGCTCTGGTTCCTTAAGCCTTAGTTTCTCTTTCATTCTTTCTCTCTTTTCTGTCTTTCTTTCTGTATGGATTCACAGAGTTTAGGGCACTGGACCTCGGGAGGCTGGAAGCACCATCCTCTGTATGTCTTCTTTAAATTTAAGTTTTTGTTTTTATCAGAGTAATATCCACCACTTAAAACATCATATAATTATCTGTCAAGTGATCTGTCAGTTCATTTTTTTCATGAAGACATCCTTTGTTAAGCCCCCATTCACCATCCTCCTGAGAATTCCTTTCACCTTTCTCAAATATGGATCTTCTGATTCCTGAGTCCAATGTCTTCTCATTCTCTACTTTCATTTCAGTGGAATACTTCCTTCAGAAACTCCTAAAAAGGCATGCTTGGGAGGTACATGAAAGGCTTGTGTGTCCAAAATTGTCTTCATTTTCACCTCATACTTAATATTTTGGCTGGGTATAGAAATCTACATGGGAAGGAATTTTTTCTCATAATTTTTATTCTTGCTTCCATGTTCCTACTGACAAACTGGATGCTCTGATTCTTAGCCCTTTGTATGTGAACTGTCTGTTTTTATTCCCTCACTGGAAACATTTATGTTGTGAAATTTCATCATGATATGCCTTGGTGAGGGTCTTTTGTTGTTTAAGGAGCTGGGTATCCTGTGGGCCCTTTTGATCTGGAGGCTCGGATTCCTCAGTTCTTGGAATTTCTTGTATTATTTCCTTAATAATTTTTTCACATACTTTTTCACTTTTCTTTCTCTCTGGGGTATCTGTTGTTTGAATGTTGAATCTTTTCCTCCCATTTTTCATCTTTTTGTCAATTTCTTCTTAGCAGATTCCCTCAAATCTGGGACATTTCTTCAACTTTCATTTCTATCATTTAAAAAAAATTTCTAAGAACATTTTCTTATTCTCTTAATGTGGATTTTTATTATTTCTCATGTCTCTTTCATGAGTGTAATATTTTTCTAATATCTATGAAAATTAATTATGATGTATTGTTTTCTTCCCTTTGCATTGCTTCTGTTTCTTCCAAATTCCCCCTTTTCTCACCTTTCATTGAGTCTCTGTAATTCAGTCAAGTTAGAAACTTTTCTTAATTCTCTGATAATCCCTGGCTGTCTATTCACATTTAAGACTGAGGCACTAAAACACTGATTGGAAGCTTTCTATGCATCATTGGGGCTCGTTGACCAGTAGGGGGCTGGTGCTTCACTGGGGGAGATCCACATGTGTGTTGGGTAATTTCCTGAGGGATAAATCCCCAGTAGCCTGAAGAGTAGCATTATGGCTGCCTCTGTTCTGAGAGCTGAATGGAAGAAGAAGCCTGAATAAATCTCACATTTACCACGTAGTCTTTCACTTAAGCTTCTTGTATTCAGTATGAACCAAAAGTTCAGAACCTCTCTAGTTCAACCTCTTCAAGAGTAAATCTCACCTATTCTGATAGAATGGTGAATACTTGCTTTCAAAGAACAGGGAAAGAGATCTAACTATTCCTTATGGAAAATGTCAGCCAAGCCTCCTGTGTTGATTTCATCCTACACTACCACTTGTAGAGGAACTGGCATCACTAACTCCTGAATATAACCAAGATTCTGTATTCTACATTGTATTGCCTTTGGGTCACTTCCTTCACTGCAGGCTTCATCAGTTAGGCTAAGTAAATTACCACTTGTCCATCCTTTTCAAGCTCTACAAATCTGCTGACACCTCATGTATGCCCCTGTTGCCCTCAGCCTTATGGATTTATGCCTTTTTGATTTCTTTACTCTCATGTCAGTGGGATTTCATGTGTTTTATTTGCCATGTTTAAATGGAAGTTCATGACACAAGTTTTAAGGGCACACTTAAAAGGAATTAATGTAAAATACTGTTACATACATCAGCAATAATTACAGTGAGAGAATTATTATGCAGTACGGACCTCATATTGCCTATGTAAACTCGCACAACTGCCATACTTGTTTTGCTTGCTCCTCTTGTCTCCTAACGCACAGTAAAATTTAATACTTTCTTAACCTACTCATACCATCTTCTTAGCAAAATATTCCACCTAACACATACTACTATAAATAATATGTACTCCCCCCTAAAAAGAGAGAGAGAGAATTTCATATAATCACTGATCAAAATCTTGTCACACATCCATCAAGAGTCCATGATACTGACAGATTGCTTAGGAAGCCTTGCCTAAGAGGATAGTCTGGTTTAGTCTGACATGGCTGAAATGTATTTTTGTTTGAGACAGCTCAGAGCTTCTGTACTGACTTCAGAAAGGCCCTAGACTCCATGTGTGAGATCTACTAGATTTTCCACTCCTGGAGGGCAAAGTCTGTGTCCTGTTTATTTTGTGTCTCTTAGTGCCTACAAAGAACTGAGCATAATAAGTAAATATGTTTACTGACTAGAAATAGGAGCTGAGGTCTTTTCCTACCAACTGGTTGTCTGGCCTTGGACAAGTCATTTGTTGGATCTGATTAAGGCCAAAAGAGCAGGTCACTTAGAAGAGGTGAAGGGGAAGAAAAGGGTCAAGAGTGGAACGCTAGGGAACACTTAGGCTTAAAGGGCAGGCCGAAGAAGAATGTGAAATAGATGGAACCAGGAGAAGAAGGATCACGGAAGCCAAAAAAGGCCGTTAGAGAAGCAGCATCACATGAAATCATATCAACTAAGAACAAGAAAATGGAGCTTGGATTAGACAGTGCTCTGTCTTCAACCAAGCATTTCCATACTCACTCATTCACTCTTTGTGTAGATAAGGCATGCTCATCATTCCTGAGATGTTTATGGTGAGAGCATAAGACGGTAGCATAAGGAAGTTGTGCTGAGCCCCGTGTATGTGTGAGAACATTATGTGTGTGATTTGTGTATGCTGTGTGTATACTGGAGGGACTGTGATATGGAAGAGAACCAGACCCTAGAGACTATGTAGTAAGGGGTTAGGAGGATCTCCAGTGAGTTAAGAAGGACATGAGTTGCTCATATGTAATCAACCTATAACATATCATGGAATTTACTCAGTTAGCCTGGTATAACCTGAACAGAAATGTTTGAGTCGGGGAATAAGAATCCCCTAGTGTGATTTGCTGCAGTCCATTAGTGCTCTTTGTCATCAACCAATGGATTCTTCTGCAAAAACATCATAGCCTGGAATTTGGAAATAAGTAGTAGGCTTCAGTCTTACTCTATTTCATTGATTCTAAGATGTTTTTTCCCCACACCACTGAAATTAGGTTGTACCACAGTTTAATTAGCAGCATTTTATTCTTCCTTAAGGACACATGACATAATGGTGTATTTTACCCTTGATGGCCCTGATGAAATACCATTGGAGAGAATAAAATAATATTCACTCAGCAAACATTTATCAAGTCATGCATATCAAGTCATAGCTCTAACGTGAGTTTAAAACTGTTTTTTTTTTTCCATTTGTTTTACAGTACAAATTGTTGCAGAAGCCTAACCTAAAAGATCTACTTGTCCTCAGTGAATGCTATTATCTCATCTGTGTGCTGTGGGTTTGCCGCCAGGTCCCTGGAAACACTCCGATTGGCTTCCCTGTCCAATGTTTCTAGCAGATGCCCTCACTCTATTTCATTATATGAAAGAGAAAATTTTACAAAAAGTATCAGTTTAGATTGGCAAAATCATAATCCATTTAATTTTTATGCAGACATAAGTTTACCATTCTTTGATTATGATTTTATTTAGAAATTTAACTTTTAAAACTCAAATATATAATTGAGAATGTATAAAATCTACATTGAGTATTTTTGTGTTAAAATGGATTAATACTTAGATTTTGAAATTTCCTTACTCTTTTTTTTAAGATTTTATTTATTTGACAGAGAGAGAGAGGGACAGCGAGAGAGGGAACACAAGCAGGGGGAGTAGGAGAGGGAGAAGCAGGCTTCCCGCGGAGCAGGGAGCCCGATATGGGGCTCGATCCCAGGACCCTGGGATCATGACCTGAGCCGAAGGCAGACACTTAACAACTGAGCCACCCAGGCGCCCTGAAATTTCCTTACTCTTTTAAAGATGAAAGACAAATCTGATCAATTCTGCTTTCCCCACCCTTCACTCCCTCCATGAAAACAGTACAGACATGTAGGCAACCACAGTGAGAGCCAGAAAATCACTGTACCTTTAAAGCAGATCATAAATACATTTGCAGGCAGCACTGAATTCTGTGGCTGGCATGGGCCCCCATTGCTATAAATCACAAAAATAAACCCTGGGTGAGTGTTTTATTCCCAAAGAGGGGGAAAAAAACCTTCTTAATTGTCATATTAGTGAGTGTCAGCAGAGCATTTTTCAGGCTAATCGCCAGAGGAGGAAAGTTCTGGAATGTGGCCTCAGGGAGAATGTTATACATGAACATTTTACTCTAATGTGGTATGCAGGCCAGCATGTTTTACATGTAAATGCATAATCGGGAAGATTTTTCATTTCTCCAGGATGGTGAATTTTCATATTGCTTGCTCTCTTCCTCATCTGCATACCTGTAATAAAGTCAAAAGTGGCATTGTATACATGTTTCAAATGCTCAAAAATAGCCTTAGAAATGTTTCTTTCGGGCGCCTGGGTGGCTCAGTTGGTTAGGCGACTGCCTTGGGCTCAGGTCATGATCCTGGAGTCCCGGGATCGAGTCCCACATCGGGCTCCCTGCTTAGCGGGGGGTCTGCTTCTCCCTCTGACCCTCTCCCCTCTCGTGCTCTCTGTCTCTCATTCTCTCTCTCAAATAAATAAATAAATAAATAATCTTAAAAAAAAAAAAAAAAGAAATGTTTCTTTCCCTTCTCTTTCCTCCTGTGCTCTGCCCACCCCTCCTTATCTCACGTGATGAGTGACTGCGTTATATCCTTTCAAGACTGAGTCCCTCATCTGTCTAGGGCTCCCTGACACAGTGCTTCTTAGGACTTGACAAAATAGGAAGCATGATGCAAGCTTAGCTATTCCCTAAACTTACTAATCTGGACCTATTTGTTCACCTAATTTGAGTCTGATGCTTGGCCCACCAGATTTAAAAGACTGACCTCCACCTTCTTGTGTTGCTTTGCGGGTCGGTCCAGCCAGAGCCCAGCCCCTCACATGGCAGGTGGCTTACCAGCCACTCCTCAGCCACATCCACCTGTACCCCTGCCTCTGTTCCCACAGACACGTGCTCGTTTGGGAGCAATTCTCAAGTAATCACATCCTAAAACGATCTTCGCTTCAAACATCTGTAAGGTTTGGCCTTCATCAGAATAGCTGCCTTCTCTCTGTTTTACCTACCCCTCCCCACAGACATATAGCTATGGCTGAAGAAAGGGTGGAAAAGAGGAGCCTGTATCTGTTTCTGCAAAAGTCCCAAATCTCTCCTTGACTGATCGAGGATGTCACCACTGTGACTTCACTGGATGCTAGCAGGACACTAGGAACACCCTCTGAGACTATTCCAGAGGGAAACTGAAATTGCCCCACAGGTGAAGGTCATTGACTTGGGTTTATTATGTCTCAAATACTTTTAAGAAATATTTAAAGTGACAGAGTATAATAAAGACAGAATAAATGGAATTGAACCAAATTAGCCATAGGCTTTCTTCTGATACCCAAAGCAGCTTTTGATCAAATGTATTTTTAGGGGAGAAAGCTATAAAAGTTATTATTTCTGGACCTTATGGTTCAATGTGTCATTGTTTTCTTCTTTCAAGTGAAATGAGAAGAAAAGCTTAAAGTGAGGAAAGTAAATCAGTGGCAAATCATTTTGCTACTGCTGACCTTGACTTTATCACCTGTAGAGTTAAGTTGTAGGTGTGTCCCCCCTCAACTGCTAAGTGGACGTTTTTTTCACTACTGCTAAAAACTGTTGCCCAAACTTTGTCTTTTGAATCCAGACTCAGGGGAGGGGAAGTGGAATGTGTTTTCATCTCCAGATTATAATTACACATTTTGAGATTGACCCATTTGATGTTTTTCTCCTTAGTTGTGCTGTAGCGTGAAAAGAAAACAACAGAAGCAGTTAGGGAAATCTAAACAATGGAACTTACTTTGCTTTTCAATGACTTCAAGAAAACTCATTCAAGTTAATATATATCTCCTAGGTAAATGTGGAATATTTTACCAGCCATTATATATATTTTATGTACAGTAAAAAAAAAAAAAGGTAAATATTTTCATTTGCAAAGGAAAAGGTGTAACGTATTTTTTTTTTTTTTAAAGATTTTATTTATTGGGCGCCTGGGTGGCTCAGATGGTTAAGCGTCTGCCTTCGGCTCAGGTCATGATCCCGGGGTCCTGGGATCGAGTCCCGCATTGGGCTCTCTGCTCCTTGGGAGCCTGCTTCTCCCTCTGCCTCTCTCTCTCTCTCTCTGTCTCTCATGAATAAATAAATAAAATCTTTAAAAAAAAAAAGATTTTATTTATTTATTTGAGAAAGAGAGAATGAGAGAGAGCACATGAGAGGGGGGAGGGTCAGAGGGAGAAGCAGACTCCCCGCTGAGCGGGGAGCCCGATGCGGGACTCGATCCCGGGACTCGAGGATCATGACCTGAGCCGAAGGCAGTCGCTTAACCAACTGAGCCACCCAGGCGCCCCAAGGTGTAACGTATTATGAAAACAAAAACATACAGAGGTGGACTGAAAGCAAACCCAGAAAAAATGCTGATTTGAAGACCCTGTCACACTGATCAATGACTCAAAGAGTAATTTGGGGAGAATGAAATCACCACACAAACAGCACTATGAACCTAGAGCTTGAATTTCATTGGATTTCCCCTAAGAGAGCACTAGATTTACATTGAGGGGAAGGGAACTTTTACTATTAGTTATTTCAGAATTATACTACCAAGGATTCATATGTCCTTGGCAATGTGGCCTCAAGAGAGGATATAAAACCCACCCATTGGGGCTCTCTTGTGTAAGTCCCCATAAAATGTTCTTGTTTGGAAACTTTCATATCTGCAGTGCATTTGCTTCAGGAAAGGAAAGAGGTTAATAGTGGAATAGTAACCCTTATTATGCAAGAGTCCCCTAGCTAGCTAGCTCCCAGAGGAACACGAAGTTTTCAAGTGCAGATGTATATCCAGGCCTTGATTATCCCCAGCTCTGCAGTTTAGTTTGAATTGAATACACTGTTCATTTCTTTCACTCTTTTGTCAGTCCAGAATTTTATTCCAGTGGTTTCCAGAGGCAGCACAGGAGAGTGCAAAGCCTCAGGAGCCAGGCTGCACGGCTCTGAATCCCAGCTCTGCCAGCAGTAGCTGCATAACCATGGGAAGGTTGCTTCACCTCTCTGTGCCTCAATTTTCCCAGCTGTAAAATGGAGATAATTATTATTCACTTCATAGGATGACTGTTAAGTAAGTTACTATAAACAAAGCTCATAGAATATTGCCTGGCATATGGTAAGCACTTTGTGAATATCCGCTATTATTCACAAACCTTTAGGCTGAGGCAATATATGTAAATTAAATTTTATTTTTTAAATGTGTTCCATGTAACTTTTTTTTAAAAAAACTAGGATAATCCCAAATTAGGCAAGTTGTGAGAGTAGAACACTGTTCACTTTGTAGATTGTGTTTTATTTACACATAAACATTATGAGTCCACAAGCATTTTGGTTGTTATAGGGGATTTAGTCAGAATTTGAAGGGCTACATACAACATCAATTTTTTAGTCTCACATAGGGATTATGATTTTATTGAAAGGATTTCTCTTTCCTCTAGCTGAGTGTCTAATTCATTCCCTGGGGTGCTCAATAGATAGATTGGTTTCTAAGAGGCAGGGTCACCCTGAGGGACTCTACAAAGAGCCTTAGGGGGCTTCTCACTCAAAGGAGGCAGGGCAGGTTCCCTGATACCAGGTGAGAGGATGAGTTCTCAAAGGCGCAGACCACGCCTGCTGCCCCTTTCTTCCCAGCTGGAAAAAAAAAGTACAAAGGGGACATAACCCCACACACAGCACTGAAGTGTCAACTGATGTCGGAGGTGTTTGATGCATCAAACACAGTCATTTGATACTTCCCTTTGGAACAGGTCCCCGTAGTGGACTCATACATGTGGAGAGGAATCACTGCAGATAAACTGGAAGGATCAGGAAACCCACGATCATGATCATATTCTTTGTTTTGGTTTAAAAGAAATCTACAGGGTTTTCTTTTTCTTCCAGTGGGGAGATTTTTCATTTGTTTTATTGGTGCTCTTATGGAATAGCGCTATTAAAGAAGTGCATTGCTCTAGAAGGGTGCTGAGTTCATTCCAACAAACCCATTCTGAGCCCCCAATGTGCCTGGCATTGTATCAGGCCCTGGGGCTTCCCTGGTGCCCTAAAAGAGCATGTAGTCTAGAGGAGAAAGAAACAGGAAGCACATCACTTCAGAACAACAGGAGAGATTTTAAACAACAGGGATTTCTGATGTCCACCTGGTTAAAAACCCCTCCAGAGAGGAAGTTACAGGGAAGAGACAGCACAAGAGTGGTTCCCACATTGTCCTTGCATGCTGCGAAGCAGGGGCATTAGAGTTTGTGTCTGACCCCAAAAGGGCGAACTTGATATAAATAATACCTAAACAAATCTGAATTAAACAAGAAGTTCATATCAGTGTTTTTCAAATAGTGAGACAGATACAAACAAGGCCAAGTGACTTAACTGAGTTAAGGTCAACAGGCTGGTGTGTAAAATACTTGAGAATCTACCCGGCCTACCCTTTTGTTAAAATGTTGTGCAGACCAGAAGCAGCTGCAAATTCTCCCTGAACTGTGGCCCTGCCCAGCACTTGAAAAATGCTGCTTTGGCCACAAAGGAATAGATTAACTCAGCACCACTCAAGGGAAAAGCAACTCAAAAGACATTTTTTTTAAATCATAGTGGCTTGGAGTATCATACTTTGCACACCAACTATTTGTTGCATGTTCCTACCTTTACACAAATTGTCTAGTTAATAGCAACTAGGACATTGACAAATGTGCCTCCTTTAAAACAAAGCCAGATTTTAAAAACTTAGTAAGCAGTAACTTTTTTCTTATAGAAAACATTTAAAGAAGCTATTGAATGAATACCCAGTGAGCACTGAGTTAAACAGCATTTACACAGGCTTTCCACCCAAAGCCATTTTTGGTGTCTCCTCTTTGGGGGACAGATAATTAGAACTAATTGCTGTCTTTGTCTCCTGTTTTGGGGGACAGATATTTGGAACTAATTGTTATTTTCCATCCCTCCACTTTTCCCATCCAACAGTAAGTCCAGTTGATGCTACCTTCTCGGTATTTTCCATGTCTGTTCACTTCTCTCCACCATCTCACTGTCAGTGTCCCAGTTCAGGTCACAATTTGCCAGGATTTATCTAAACTATCTCCTCAGTGATTCTTCACTTGACAAAATGGCCTTTCATATTAGAAGAGTCTTTAATAAGAATGATAAAGTGTTGACAATGACGAGTGCCAACTCATTTAGCGCATACTGTACACCTGTCACTAGCGCTTTACATGCTTTAGCTCATTCAATCCTTAGTACAATCCTACAAGGCAGTTTTAATTTCTTCCCCCATCCACCAGGGAGAAAACTAAACCCTAGAGAGGTTAAACACCTTGTCTAAAGCTACTTGGCAAGTGGCAGATCCCAGATATGAACTCTCTGTCTCTAAAACTTATGCTCTTAACTACCATGCACTCACTGCCATGTTTGCTGAATTTTCCCTTAAATAGTAAAGCTCCCTTGCAGTATTAAACTATGTTATATTACCCAGCACGATGCTAGCATTAAGAATCCAAAAAGTTGGGGCGCCTGGGTGGCTCAGTCGTTAAGCGTCTGCCTTCGGCTCAGGTCATGGTTCCAGGTCCTGGGATCGAGCCCCGCATCGGGCTCCCTGCTCAGCGGGAAGCCTGTTTCTCCGTCTCCCACTCCCCCTGCTTGTATTCCCTCTCTCGCTGTGTCTCTCTCTGTCAAATAAATAAATAAAATTAAAAAAAAAAAAAAGAATCCAAAAAGTTTTTTTTTTAATGGATAGATTCAGGAATACTTACGTAGATGACAAGAAGCTGAAGTATTATTTCACTTATCCCACATCATTATGAAAATTTTTTAGATAAACCAGTTTTCTAGATAACAAATTAAACCATTTAAGGATATAATTATGTTTATTTTGATAAAATCTCTCTGAAATGTATTTCATTCTTTATTGCCTTAGTAATACAACTCTAATTTATTACCCTAATGACAAAGAACTATTGTTATGAGCAACAAATGTTGTATACACTATTTAGTATTTCCTTCTCGATTGTGATTTTATTTTTTTTAAGACTTTATTTATTCACTTGACAGGGAGAGAGACAGCGAGAGAGGGAACACAAGCAGGGGGAGTGGAAGAGGGAGAAGCAGGCTTTCCGCTGAGCAGGGAGCCCGATGCGGGGCTCGATCCCAGGACCCTGGGATCATGACCTGAGCCGAAGGCAGACACTTAACAACTGAGCCACCCAGGCGCCCCTGGATTGTAATTTTAATTACCATCTATATGCTGAAGAAGCCCAGATCTTTGTCTCCAACCGGATTTCTCTCCTTTCAGATCCATGTATATCCACACTACCACTTGACCCTGCAAGTTCAGAATGCCCCAAAGACCTCCAAATACACCTAGACCCTTAGATCTGCATCTCCAGAATTCCATTTCTTAGTGGAAGTTTCTACTGTCTAGCCATAGGGATAGGCATAATGTTTGACGACTCCTTTTCCTCCACTAATGTTCCCTAATCAATAAATTAACAAAAGTCCATTTGATTTTACCTTCTAAGTATCTCTCAAATCCATCACACTTCTTTCTCTGTCCATTGCCCTCTCTGGCCACTAGTATCTCTGCCTGGATTGTTGTAACAATCTAAATGGTGCCCCTACCTACAATTCTAACACAATCTAACTAATTCTTCATACCACAATCAGAGTATATTTTTAAAACTAGAAGTCTGGTCATGTCACATCTCAGTTTGAAAACTTTCAGTAGTTCCCCATTGCTCAGGGGATGAGGTTCAAATGTCTTCAATATTGCTTACAAAGCCTTCTGAGACTTCTTGCCTTTCCATATCTTGCCATCCCTTTTAACCTGTCCCTCTCACCGAGCACAACTAGGTCATAGAGAACATTTCCTCTCTACACGCTGTGTATTCTCTTCCTTCTAGGATTTTGCATGTGCTGTCTGGGGAGCCCCTGACCCCTACATCTAAAGTATGCGTTTCTCATGCTCACGATCACAGCAGCTGTTTCCACTTGTAATATTGTGGTTAAGTACCCATTTGTTTCTATCATCTTCTCTTCTCTCTCCCTCAAGGAGACGGATGGAACCCATGCCCACCTGTTCAACCTGTATCCCTAGCACCTAACTCTGTGTCTAGAGCAGAGTAGGCACTAACATTTCTTTTATATTTTAGTATAGTTTTAGATTTAGAGAAAAGTTACAAAGACAACACAAAGAGTTCCCTTACACTGGCACCCAGTTTTCCCTATTGTCAACATCTTACATTAATGTGATACATTTGTCACAACTAATGGACCAATGTTAATACCTAATTATTAACTAAAGCCATGCTATTCAGATTGCCTTAGTTTTGTTTTTTTTTTAAGTTTACTTATTTTTTAGTAATCTCTACACCCGGTGTGGGGCTTGAACTCATAATCTCCAAGATCAAGCATCACATGCTCCTCCAACTTAGCCAGCCAGGTGCCCCCAGATTTCCTTAGTTTTTAACCTAATGTCCTTTTTCTGTTTCAGGATCCCTTCCAGGATACCACATTCTATTTAGTATCCGTGTCTCCTTAGGTACCTCTTGGCCTTGACAGTTTCCCAGACTTCCCTTCTTTTTGATGATCTTGAGAGTTATAAGGAGTACTGATTGGGTATTTTGTGGAGTATCCCTCAATAAGAATTTGTCTGATGTTTTTCTCATGATTAGACCAGGTTATGAGTTTGGAGGAGGAAGACCGCAGAGGTTAAGTGCCATTTAGATCACCTCATATCAAGGGTACAGAGTGTCAACATGACTTACCACTGTGATGTTAACTTGATCACCTAGCTGAGGTAGTATTTGCCAGGTTTCTCTAGTGCAGGGTTACTAATTTCCCCCCTTTCCATTTTGTACTCAGGAAGTCACTACACTATGTCCAGTCCACATTCAAGGGGTTAGGAGTTAAGCTCCACCTCCTTGAGGGCAGAGTATCCACATAAATTATTTGGAATTCATTTGTACTAGAGACTTATATATTCTTTCTTTATTTATTTATATCAATATGCAATCATGGATATTTATTTTCTACTTTGGGCAATAATCCAATACTACTTTATTTTGTTACTTAAATAGTTCCAGCTTTGTCCATTGGGAACTTTTCCTGTTGGCTCATGTGTTTATTTGACATATCCTTGATTGTCTGTCTTTCAAGCACTCCCTTACTTTCTGGCACAAGACACTTCAGGCTCACCTTGTGTACTCCCTGCCCCTGCCCTAGAATCAGCCATTTCTCCAAGGAGTGCTGGTTCCCTTAATTGTAAACTGTATTCAAAACCACGATCTGGGCTCTGGGTAGGTACTAACACTTTTTAATACAAAACCAGATTCATTTTTAAAAGCCACAAAAGCACAAATACTAATGTATCTTCCCACCACCCAAAATAAGTAGATGTTTTTTCCCTTTGTTTTGCTTCAGATATATGTTAAGAAATAAAACACGAAATCAAAGGCCAGTTTTCCCCAGTGGCCTTTTCCCCAGTCCTAACCCCTTCCCTCGCCACCCAGAAGCAACCACAATCTTAAGTTGAGGTGTAGATCTCTTTTTCAAGCATTCATGGAACAGTTACAGAAGCATATGTATTAAAGGAAAAACCTGGCTTTTATTTGGGCTGAGCTGCCCACCTTCTTGGGCTGTTCTGGTTGGTAGTGGTGAGTGTGCGCCGAGCCACGTGTCTGCACCCTCAGCCCTCGCCTCGCTCTTACATGCTGGGGCTCCGTTCATCTCTTCTCTCAGTCACCTCCAGCCACTCTCTCTTCTCTGGTCTGTATACCTTTCCATCTCACCCCAACTTGCTGCTTTATAGGCAGCTTCTGGCAACCTCCCTGTCAGGAGGAAGAAGACCAATAGCCCGTAGACTTTGCAGAAGCAAACTATAAACCAGAAAGTGCTAGGCAAATGGAAAATTTTACTGTTTTGTTCAAAGTGCCAAAAGGGGAGGGGAGTGGGGGCATAACATTCATTTGTATGAAGTACTTGGCTCTTTAACATCTAATTTTTAGCTTAAAGACATTACCAGTTGCTTCTAGTTACTTTTGAGCTGTAATTCTGTAAAGTTGAGGCTGCCAGATTTAAGGCCACCAGATATCTAGAAATTAGGATAGTTAATTTCATGATTCTCCATTTCTATTTTTCTTACAAATACTGTTCTTCAAAATATAGGAATAATACCCAAAACAGAGAAAACCCTTACTATTGAAGAGGTTGCTTATGAAACGAATTCTTTCTCCAGCAAGGGACCTACAATGAAAGACTAATTATGTAACTATAAAGTGAAAGCCTTTGGCTCTAATCTCCATCCACCGAATTGCAATGCTATGTGAGCAGTTTAGTTGATCATGTTCTGGGTGCATAGCACATTATCTGCTTATTAATGTAAGGTAAGCAGTAATCTTGGGTTTGGGATTTCTAGCCCCATTAATAGTAAATATATTAAATTTCTTCCCACAGCTTACACTTACTCTGACAAAGGCAAGTTTGGAAGCAATTACTTGGGGACAGTTTGGATAACACCTAGATAATCAAAACGGGCACAATGAAGCACTTCCTGAGGTAAGTATTTATGGCCTGCTTGAGCCCTCTAAAATGGAGAAACTTCCTTCCAAATTAGGAAAATAGTTCTCTGTTCACCATTTGTAATCCTATAACCAGATCTCTTAGGATTGCATAAAATAGCATTGTACTTTAGCTAAGAATAATTTGGTCACAAGTTTCCTCTGCTGCCCTATCTGAATACTGATGCTAAGAGAGCACTTACCCGTAGGAGATTATAAGAGAGCACAGGCACAAAAGCAAGGAGCAGGTGTACTTTGGACAACCTGGATGCCATGTGTCTCTAAAGCCTTAAGGCTGAGGTTTGAGGAATCAGTAAGTAGTTAAGGAATCAGTATAATTGTGTGGAATCATTTTCCTGAAAAAAGTAATTTTAAATATTCCTTAATTTAGATTTTGGTTAGCTGGCTATTCATACAGGCATTTTCAAACATTCCTTCTTGCTAAAAAAAAAAATATATATATATGCATATAAAACATACATATATACACATATATATAATATACGCATTCTAAGCTTTTGCTCTTCCTGCCTCCTTGATGCGTCTGAACTCTGCATTGTTGGTTCCCTCAAGATTGTGCTGTATAGAGTAACATATATGCTGGTGTGTTCCGTAGTGATATTGTACTGTTCTGAAAGCCATTTGGCTGGACCTATAATTATAATTATTTTTAAGAGTATTTTAACAGCCATTCACAATCCATTAATGAAATTCCCAGAGAAATTTTACATCATATTAAAATACGACAAAATAGAGTTATTCTGGTCCCGAAACTTAGAAAATAATACGTACTTTCCAGAATATTAAGTTTCTTTTCCTCAAGATAGCCTACCTCTATTACACATTCCTGCCCCTTGCTCTGGCTGTTTTCTCTAAGCAAATAATTAGTGGGCTCACTTCTTTTAGGAAATGATTTCGTTCTTTTAGTGGCTTCCATTTAAGATTTTCTTTCCCTCACTGATTTTGATTGCATCACTGTGTCTGGAACACCTAGATCAGTTTGTGTGGGATTCACTGTGTTTTGGTGGGGCTACTGGTCTTAGAATTATGGAAACCTCTCAGGAGGTCACTGTTAAACCATTTACAGGCATTAGCTTTGGTTTTATTGTACAGAATACTCCTCAGCCTGTTTATCTCAGCTGTGTAAAAGGGTAGTATTTGAAAAATCACTAGGACATATGCCAGCAAAGTACTGACCTGACATGATTGTGGTTGCCGTGGTAATTAACCCATCTACTTACACATTCTATTTATGAATCCCTCCTGAATGTAAACATGGTGTCTTTTAGTTGCAGAAGGTTTTAGTGTTAGATGAAGCTTAGAGGTCAGGAGCTCCTTTTGAAAAGGGGGAGATGGTAGTGGTGAAGTCTGGAGCAAGATTCGTCTACTGGATTTCTTCTTCAGAGTCTTCATGTAGAAAAACTTGAGCAGCCTTACAACCAGCCATTTTAGGAGAAATAGTAGCATTTGTTTCTGTTAGTCTTCTGGTAAGGTGAATAGCTACAACACTGTGTCTAGTACAGATGAGAACATTTTTGGAATTAATTTGTATTTGGGACTGAGAACTAGTCTGATAAAAACCTGCTGTGACTTCACACAGGCTAGCACCAAGAAGAACAGAACCAGCACATCCCAGTCAGTTCCGTGTTCTGATACAAATCCTTCTCTTTCAACTCGAGACATATGTTTTACAAATATTACTTGACATTGATCATTTATATGAAATGGAAGCTAGGGTAACAGATTACATATCAAGAAAGAAACTTGAGGATTTTCATTGACCACTGGTTTTGAAATAATAAAAGGAAACTCAATCACTGCCCCAAGCTGATTATTGCTTTGGCCTTAGTTTGTGTTTTTAATGCTTTTTTATTGTTATAATGTGTGTGTATTCATTATATGTTGGTGTTTTTTTTTTTTGTTTTTTTTTTTTATTTTTTTTTTTTTTAAGATTTTATTTATTTGCGAGAGAGACAATGAGAGACAGAGAGCATGAGAGGGAGGAGGGTCAGAGGGAGAAGCAGACTCCCTGCTGAGCAGGGAGCCCGACGCGGGACTCGATCCCGGGACTCCAGGATCATGACCTGAGCCGAAGGCAGTCGCCTAACCAACTGAGCCACCCAGGCGCCCTATGTTGGTGTTTTTAATGCTTTTTATTAAGTTATAATGTACGTATTCACTATATGTTGGTGTTTATGGAATCGGAAGGATAAGAGGGCAAGGAGAATTACCCTGAATTACAAGCTCTATCGGGTCATTTAAGATTACCTTTTTTCCCCTGTAGTCCCTTTGCACAGATGTGGGACAATTTCGGCAATCTTTTGATTGAATCAAATCTTTTGATTGATTTGAACCAAAGAGGAGGCTATGTAAACACAGCCTGAACAAATTAGGTGTTTATTCCTGAGCTCAGCAAATACATTATGCAGAATAAGGAGTTGATTCTGAGAAGAATTCAGTATTATTTAAAAGCCCACAGAGTGGTTAAAATCAGTCAGCCTCTGAGTTGCTCTAGAATGAAATGCTTCATGTATAGCTCCAGCAGAAATGAGGTTAATCTTAAACCAAGTTGGGGTAAAGAATGGATTTTAATCCACAGTTAAGTGACATGATACCCACACTCCACTCTTTCTAGCTCACTGCTGCCATCAGTGTGACTGTCACCAAGTGTATCAATGGTGTAACTGTTCAGAGCATAGCAGGGTAGAGAAAATATTTGATTAAAAAAACATTACATGAAATATTAGAAATAACTGCCACAGGATTAGTACACCTAGCTGATGGGTATATTTGAAATGGAGAGTAGATATAGGATACTAGATAAGTAACCTGTAGTCATTCAGTGACTTTAGCCATGGTCTGCATTAAGGGAATACAAAGATAAAATGCAGAAGAAAGTGAATTTATGTAGATGATCAGAAAAAGAGGGGGAACTTTTTGAGCCCCAAATAGAACTGAGGCTTAGGGTTTAGTTTATATATTTTATTAATTTTAATTAAGTTGATGTATATAATAGGGATGGCTTAAAACTTGTACTAAGATCTTTTCCCATGCTAGGATTTTTTATTGAAATTGTATTTTTTACAGTTATCAGTACATTATGAAATTTTCTAATAAAGGGAATCTTTTAAGTCACTCGATGTAAATAATTGCTTCCAACTGTCCTAGTCTCGGGATCTCACTTTCTTGGCCATGGACTTCACTGCGTACCTTTTTCCCTTAGGCAGAAGAGCGGGAAGGAAAGCATCTGTCACACTCACACCTCCTTGGGAGAAATTTTGAGAAATAGAACAAATTTATACCCAAGTGCTGGCTATAAAGCAGTGAAGGCAGGGGAGAAAGTATTTTACTGCTATCATTAGATAAATAAAGGCTTCCAACTAACAAAAATATCTGTAAATTGGTTTTTTAAAACATTCACACTTGATTAATATCTCGGTCCACTGATTCATTTAGTAGGCACTTACTGCTAATAATTCTAGTAGTATCCCACATTTTTAATTTTTATTTTCTCTTTATAACAATTGTAACAAAGTAGGGATTACTATCCCTTTGTACAGAGCAAGGCAAGAAGGCTTAGCAAAGTTAAATAACTCATCCAGGGGCACACAGATATTTGAAGGCAGGCCTGTCTGCCTTCAGAGATGTTTCTCATCATTTCTGCACCATGTTACCTCCTCACTCTGTGCCTGTTGTGAGGTGTTGTAGGTGACACAAAAGCAAGTATGTGGGGACCTCTGCTCCAAACCTACCACATGCTACAGAGATGAGGCACACACATATAAAACTCTGATATAAGTAGGAATGTGCTCACTAATGTGCCACAGGCATTTTGTGGCAGGAATTTTCAGGGAAGGCTTCACTGAGGTGAGGCTGAGGGAAAGGAAGGACTAGAAGTTAGTATTTTTAATGAAGGACAGAGGGTGTGGGAGGTGGAGCAGACGCTGGGAAGGAAAAAGGGCTGAGAAACTGTGACCAGCTGCCACAAGCAGCAGGTGGTCCAGGTTTATTGGCTGTAGACCCTTTTTAGGATGAGTAGAAGAGAAGCGGCAAAGATAAACTTGGGGCAGTTCTCGGAGACCTTTGCAGGCCGGGCATAACACAGCCCAGGAGCATGGTAACCTTTTCAGCCAGACCTACAGTGGGACTTGAAGAGAAGGGAGAGTCCGATGAAAACTCTTTTTGCCTTGCGACACATGTCTAGCCTTCTCTCAGAGCCAGAAAGCTAGCCCATTCCCTTCACCTGACGAATGAGAGGGCAGAGACCCAGAGAAGCAAAGTCTCTTGTCCAAAGTCATATAGTTCAATAGTGGCAAATCGAGGCTAGAATGGAAGTCAGGCTTCCAGACACTTCCCTACTTAATCAAGCGGTATTTCCACTCAGCACCAACCCATTTCCACTACTTGTAAAGGGCAGAAGGTGTGTACAGTCATGCATGTAGTTGTTCCAGAATTTGGTTAACACTGCTTGAAACAATGACTGAGCTTAGGAAATACAGAGGCGGAGTCCTGAAAAGGGGAAGGTTTATGGCCTGAGCATCCAAATACCTCTCTCACTGGAGACCGGTACTTTTAGCCATAGTTTTCTCTTTCTTAGGACACACACACACACACGTGCATGTTGATCATATATGTATATACATACATGTGCACACACACATGTACACATGTATGTATATCTACACATACATATATTTTAAATCATCTTGTTCCCTGCGTTCAAATAAAACAACAACAAAAAACTGTTTCCGTATCCTTGTTGAAATATGTTAACCTGAAAAGTTTTCTAGGCAGTTTCCTGCGGGTGGCCTCACCATCTAGCTGTGTTAGAGCTCCACTGTCGGCAGCCCTGCTCTCCTGCTCCTTTGCTTTCCCTCAGCTTTTCAAGACTGACTCTTGGCCACTTCACTGTTCGGGAAGCTCTTCCTCCAGAGCATGAGCAAGATAAATGAAAGGCAGGGACACTCAATAAGTGTTGGTTTGCATTTCATTCATTGAACTATTGTATGTTTCACTTTTGTTCTGAAGGGAGGAAGGCATACTGATTTTCCATGTTGTTTCTGCCTCCTTGTCAGGAAAATCAGTCGCCAAGAGCTGGCTTTCCTGTCCAATCTCAGAGGAAGGTACTTTCTCTCCTCTGCCTCTCTAACACTCTGGACCATTTCTTTTATAGAATTATCACACTGTTTCTGTTTTTACTGTCATTTTCTTTACTAGACTAGAAGTTCTTTGTGGATAAGGGATGGGCATGGGATTTGCAGTGACATTAAGTTCTTGACTCCTATCCACCTCTTCCCTCTGCCATATCCCCACCCCCTGTTCTGTACTACACAATTTCTCATTTTGTATTTGTTCAGTTCCAAGAAGGAACTTTCAATGATCATTTTTAATTTTTCTCCCCAAGTCATCTCAAATCTCTTTCCTTCAGCTACTCCAGGTCTTTAACTAAACAGATATTAATATATTCATAATACTGAGAACATCCTCTATGTAGTGAATCTGTAAGAGTAACAAGCCAACTCCTTATGCCCTCTAGAAGATTTTGAGGCCTATTATGGACGATGACTTTTTAAAATTTTTATTTTATATTATTTTATTCTATATTTATTTTTTATATTATATTTTTAAAAATATTTTTATTTATAATAAAACTTTATATTTGAGATTATGTTTAAATACTTTTTAGTTTCTTTTTTATTTTTATTTTTCACTTTTATTTTATTATGTTAGTCACCATACATCACCAGTTTTTGATGCAGTAATCCACGATTCATTGTTTTCGTACAACACCCAGTGCTCCATGCAGTACATGCCCTCCTTAATACCCATCACTGGGCTAACCCATCCCCCCACCCGCCCCAAAACTCTGTTTGTTTCCTCAGAGTCCATAGTCTCTCATGTTCATCTCTCCTTCCAATTTCCCCCCCTTCATTTTTCCCTTCCTTCTCCTAATGTCCTCCATGCTATTCCTTATGTTCCACAAATAAGTGAAACCATATGATAATTGACTTTCTCTGCTTGACTTATTTCACTTAGCATAATCTCCTCCAGTCCCATCCATGTTGATGTAAAAGTTGGGTATTTATCCTTTCTGATGGCTGAGTAACATTCCATTGTATATATGGACCACATCTTCTTTATCCCTTCATCCGCTGAAGGGCATCTCAGCTCTTTCCACTGTTTGGCTATTGCGGACATTGCTGCTATCAACATTGCGGTGCATATGGCCCTTCTTTTCACTACATCTGTGTCTTTGGGGTAAATACCCAGTAGTGCAATTGCTGGGTCATAGGGTAGCTCTATTTTTAATTTTTTGAGGAACCTCCACACTGTTTTCCAAAGTGGCTGTACCAACTTGCATTCCCACCAACAGTGTAAGAGGGTTCCCCTTTCTCCACAACCTCTCCAACATTTGTTGTTTCTTGCCTTGTCAATTTTTGCCATTCTAACTGGTGTAAGGTGGTATCTCAATGTGGTTTTGATTTGAATTTCCCTGATGGCTAATGATGTTGAACATTTGTCTGTTAGTCATTTGTATGTCTTCTTTGGAGAAGTGTCTGTTCATGTCTTCTGCCTATTTTTTGACTTGATTATTTGTTTTTTGGGTGTTGAGTTTGAGAAGTTCTTTATAGATCTTGGATACCAGCCCTTTATCTGTAGTGTCATTTGCAAATATCTTCTCCCATTCTGTGGGTTGCCTCTTTGTTTTGTTGACTGTTACCTTTGCTGTGCAGAAGCTTTTTATCTTGATGAAGTCCCAAAAGTTCATTTTTGCTTTTGTTTCACTAGCCTTTGGAGATGTGTCTTGAAAGAAGTTGCTGTGGCTGAGGTCGAAGAGGTTGCTGCCTGTGTTCTCCTCTAGGATTTTGATGAATTCCAGTCTCACATTGAGGTCTTTCATCCATTTTGACTTTATCTTTGTGTAGGGTGTTAGAGAATGGTCGAGTTTCATTCTTCTATATATAGCTGTCCAATTTTCCCAGCACCATTTATTGAAGAGACTGTCTTTTTTCCATTGCATATTTTTTCCTGCTTTGTCGAAGACTATTTGACCATAGAGTTGAGGATCCATATCTAGACCATAGATATGACCATAGAGTTCTAGATCCATATGCTCTATACCATAGAGTTGAGGGTCCATATCTAGTCTAGTCCATACTAGATAAACCATGAATTTATTTATTGTTTTAGTTATCCCTCTGTCAGCTATCGCTCTCTAAGCCCTCAGATAAAATTTCCCTGGAATGTAAAAACAGTGCCCTTTGCTGGGCAATTTGGAATGGTGTCAATCCATGATAAATTTATATCACTACTTTTTAAAGGCAGTGTGATCTTCATGCCCAGGGCACTGGGCTCGATGGGGGGAAACATTCTTGTTCTTCTAGAGGCCCACAAATGGTTGTGATTTCATAATATCAGTTCATGCATCAGGTCCTGTCCAGCCTCTCTTAGTAGTAGCAAGCTCATTATAGAGAGGGGCCCATTGACTAGGCCAAACCACTACTGACAAGTTAATTTCCAGTTGATTGCCAGTGCCCCTAATTAGCAACTCCAACAGAACAACTAGTTTTTTATTTTATTTATTTATTTATTTATTTTTTTTTTTTAAGATTTTATTTATTTATTTGACAGAGAGAGAGAGTACAAGCAGGCAGAGAGGCAGGCAGAGGGAAAGGGAGAAGCAGGCTTCCCGCTGAGCAGGGAGCCCGATGCGGGGCTCGATCCCAGGACCCTGGGATCACGACCCGAGCCGAAGGCAGACGCCCAACGACTGAGCCACCCAGGCGCCCAACAACTAGTTTTTTAAATATCATTTCAGAAAATGCATGAAATGCTGAAAACATTGAGCAGTTTGTTGTTCTTGATGGCCACTTAGATGGAAAGTGTTTCGTGTAGGAAACTGTGGCTTGACCAAGAAATGTGATTATTTTGTATGTATCCTTCCTCACCAGTAGCGTACCTCTTATTTATTACAGGATTTCTTCAAGCAAGAATTCACTCTCATTAGCAAACTCATTGAAACTGTTCAAAATAAGCCACTTTTCTCTTACTATTCCAAACGAAGACGTCAGTCACAAATTTAAGATGCTGGAGTAGTGTTGCACTACAGGTGCCCACCCTCCCCCCACAGGCAGGGGGCTGCATGGTTCTGGGTGATTCTCCCATCTCAGGGGCCCCATCCCTGCTGTGTGGATTCCTCTAACAAAGCACCACAAGACAGGAGCTCGCTTTTATTTGGTGTTAGAGATATGATCCATTTTGAATGATTTACATCGGATGGCTATTCTGGTTCAAGCCAGAGAATGGATGTTAAATAACAGAAGTGTTCATAACTGCCTTGTGGAAAAACACTGCTGTGAACTCCACCATAAACCTTACTCAGCAGCGTATTAACAAGCAGTTGTAATGAAAATGTTGGAAATAAAACATGCGTAAGTAGTTCTTATTATTAAATCAGTTTCTTCCAGTGCTTGTGCAAGGCATTCATTGTTAGGAAGCCACAATAAGTCCTTCTGGAACACCATCAAAATGCTGTGATTAAAAAAAAGAAACAGAAACGAACACAAAAATTGTTGTCTATGCATACAATTATTAAAAACAGGACAGTGATCAGTATTTTCTCCTAGTACTCTTTTTTTTTTTTTTTAAAGATTTTATTTTTTTTTTATTTTGAGAGAGAGAGAATGAGAGAGAACACATGAGAGGGGATAGGGTCAGAGGGCAAAGCAGACTCCCTGCCGAGCAGGGAGCCCGATGCGGGACTCGATCCCGGGACTCCAGGATCATGACCTGAGCCGAAGGCAGTTGCTTAACCAACTGAGCCACCCAGGCGCCCTCTCCTAGTACTCTTGAGAATGTTATTGTTGTTCCTACCAAATGCAGATCTTTTCAGTAGTGAGTTGAGAATCTTCCATCAGAACTAAGAAAATAAGTCTAGTGTTTTAAAGAAAAAAAGCAAAAGATTCCTCTAATTAAAAGTAAGCCTCTTGTTTTGGTGAGTTAGGCCAGGAGGAAAGACCAAGCAGCATTATAAAACCTCTGAATAGTGTGCAGATGGTGGAGAGGGTGTGGCTATAATTCTTATTCTGAGAGTAGGAACTTCCTTCCTTCCTTCCATCCCTTTTCACCTAAACCAACCATGGATCAACTTGAAAGCATTTGAAGATCCATTTCTTGAGTTCTTCCTTTTCAGGGTAAACATGCCAAAATATTGTCCCAAATTTCTCCCAAAATATTTAATCATGTTTATCCTCCTCTGGATCTTCAACAGTTTTTTCATAAACTTTACAATTTGGGGACTTAAATAAGTCCAAAAATTTTAAAAGTAAGCCCCTGGCAACACCCAATGGTGAAGAACAGCCATCCTGAGATGCTCATAGGGAGGCTTTGCTGATCTGGTCCTATCCAAGCAAGTTGGATATTGTTTTTGTCATCAAAGCAAGGCTTCCAAAGTAAAGGGCAGCACTGGTGTTTCCATTTCTGACCATGCCTTAGATTTATGATCTAAATGCAAAATAAATTATATCTGTCAAAACACTGACCTGATGATCTAGCTTGAAAAAATACAAAGTACCTAGCAAAGCAAGAAAACACAGTGCCTAGCATAGTGAGCTGGCATTTTAATGAAATATTTGTGGGTGTTTTGGCCCATTAGGAAAAAAATTAACATAATATCCTTCATAATTAATATTATTATCAGGACAACTGGCCCAGAAATTACAAAAGAGTAAAGAAGCAGTGTATAAATGTCACTCTGCAAGTGAATGGGCATTTCTTGTGCACAGTTTGTGACAGTGTTTCTGTGACTTTTTTGAGAGGGATGCGGTATACCTCAGAGAGATGAGCCCAGAGGGATGATGCAGCATCTTGAACCCCTCACTGTACATTTCCACTGGGTTTTCCAGTCTTTGACAGTAGGAACCTCCTCAGGGGAGTTGAAAAAAAAGAAAAGAGAAAAGCAAACAGAACATGATGTCTTTTCTCTCCTTTTATGTAAGGCTGTCTTAATGCAAAACAGCTCCCCAGGCATTTTCTTCTCGCGTGCAAGGAGGCCAGTGGGAGAAACTACAGATGGGCTAGAAGCCGCTGTACACCTGGACACTCCCTGGCCCTAGGAAGACACTTCTAGGCCTCAAGCCACATCTTTGTATGGATCTGATGGAGAAGTTGCATGGGGGAAACTTTCCAGTTTAATTTAAGCTATAAAATGGTCTGGTGGCTTGAACCCTAAGTAGAGTAAATACAAAGATACTCCCTAAACAATAATCAGAACCCTTTCATCTATGAAGATTTGGTACTACAAGAACCTGATTGTCCTAGGAGTCCTGACACATGAACTGAAGAGGCTTCGTTTGTGGCGTTGGCTCCCGTGCTAGGCAAATGACATGTGCACCATAAGGACAGATCATGGAAAGCTTTTATCCTCAACTTAGTAACAGGCATAAAGCCAACCTGTAATATCATTACCACTTGGCTAGTGACCAGTTAACAAAGATATTGCTCAGTCTTTTCTTCTGGCATGGCGGTCTACTAGGTGGAAAAACAGAAAATTTTTTCCAAGAGAGAAAGTTGAAGTTTCATAACATTTCTCACTCATTGAATTAAAATGTTCCTCTAGCAGCCCCTGGGTGGTTCAGCTGGTTAAGTGTCTGCCTTCAGCTTAGGTCATGATCCCGGGTCCTGGGATGGAGTCCTGCATCGGGCTCCTCCCTCAGCGGGGGAGCCTGCTTCTCCCTCTGCCCCTAACCCCAACTTGTGCGCGCTCATGCTCTCTCTCTCAAATAAATAAATAAAATCTTGAAAAAAAAAAAAGGTGTTCCTCTAAATTTATTTTTAGGTTACCTTTTTTTGGGAGGAGGGAAGCTGATAACCTCAATCCTAATACATTTTAGGATGTATTCGACTAAAATAGTTGAATTTCAGATTTTATGAGATAGTAAATCCATTTTTTATCTTGCAGCAGAATCTGACTTCACATAGATATTTTATATGCATTTCTGTAATGGCTTTTGGTGATCATTTTATACATTTTAATTGTTAAAACCTTTTTTTCTTAAATAAAATAAAATGTACAAAAGGAAAATATACTTAGCCAAAAATGAAAATTAAAAGTACTCATAATTCCTTTACCTAGAAATACCACTGTTAACATTTTTGTTGTATATCCTGCATCTTTTTCTTCTTGTTCATACATCACAATTTTTTTTTTTCAAGAGAGAGAGGGATGGGGAGGGACAGAGGGAGAGGGAGAGAGAATCTTAAGCAGGCTCCATGTGCAACGTGGAGCCTGGTGCAGGACTTGTTCTCAAGACCCTGAGATCATGACCACAGCTGAAATCAAGAGTCAGATACTAAACCAACTGAACCACCCAGGCGCCCCACCATTAAATTTTTTTTAAAGAAAAAGTAGATCATTTCATATGTGTTTATTTCTAATTTTTTCTATTTGTTAAGCATATTATGACATTTTCTCGTGTTACTAGATCTTCTAGAACATAATTTTATTGCCTACAAAGGATTCCATTGTGGTATCTTAGCATAGCAGTTTCGTTACTTACTGTTTCCTTCGTTCCCTTTGCATTTACATGATATAGATCCCAGGCCCTTGTACAAATAAGCCTATTAGAATTTTTATTTTTAACACAGGCAGTCCAATATTAGAGCCAGAGCAATTACGCAAAGGAACACAATCAAAATGTTCATATTCATAGATGGATCACATCACTAAGGCTATTAGTTAACTACTCTCATTAATCTGAGTGACCCTGGATCACCTTATGTTAGAGTTGGAGGGAATTAGTGAACATTTGTGAAAAAGAAACATCTTTTAGAAATGACACCAATAGGAAGTTATATAAATAATTCTGCCTCCAAGGAATGCATAGTAGGAAGAGAAGATGGGTTGAAAATAAGTTCCTGGATGAGAAGTTCTCTTTACTTATGTAGCTTGAGTCATTTTGAGACTCTAAACAGTACTGTGAAGTGGAAGACACTCACATATTAAAAATAAAAGTCAGCATAAAACACAAATCCCCATGTGCCAAAGACGTTGTAAGTACATGATTGGCAACTATACACTTCATAGTTTGTTGAGGAATTACTGGAGTGAGACAGAGGGTGCTATAAAGAAAACTTTGTTAGCAGGAGCCAAGAACAAACTTGTCAAGAGGTAGAGTGTGGGGAAGGTTTAAATCAGAGAATGTTGGAGAACTAAAGGTCAACCCACTTGTTCAATGAACTGATGAGGAGCCTTCTGGCAAGTCCAAGAAGTGGTGGGACTGGGCAGCAGAGAAGACAGGTGCTACACAAGCAAGTGCTGTAGGGGGACAACAGTGCCTAAAGGAAAGCAGAGAGAAGGAGGGAAAGAATGAGAGCAAGAATCAAAGAGAGGAAGACTCAAAATAGTGGCCCCCTGGCCAAAAAAGGCACTAAGGAGGGGCTGGAAACTGACTAGGACTAGCTGAGAGGCTGTCTCCAGAGGCAGAAGAAGACAGCTGCCATAGCATGTTCTTCCCCAAGACTAAGGGAGAGAGACAACTTCTAAAACACAAGGATACTGTCTTCAAGGTACTGATGTACTGATTTATTTTCAAAATGTTTTTAGGCAAAGGTAGGAAAAGAAAGGATTCTTGGCTGAGCCTCACCCTCGGTTTTTTGGAATATCAAATTTACTAGACTAGAGCATTCTGGAGTTGCTTGCAGTGATAGATAGTGCATCCTCACAGACCCTGGGCTTCCCTCCCAATAATGGGTTTTGTAGATATGTCAAATAAAAATAACATGGGATTAGAAAAATAAAATATGCTTGTAAACCCAGAAGTCTAATGGTTGATTTTCTTCTGGGCTTTTCCTGCTGGTGGTGGCTGCTTTCTGTTCTCTTCCAGAGTTCTAGTGGAAGGGTGCTGTCTTTTGTCTTTGACAGAATGTTGTTCCAGGTGTGCCTGTATTTTTACTGTAAATTTTTGTGGCGCTGCCTAAAATTTGTAATGAGGAAGCTGACTGGAAGATGTGAATTGCAACGGATATGTTACAATACCAAGCCTGGGGCTTCTAGAACCATGAAAATCGGTAAGCATGAAACAAAGAAGTAAGCCAAATGTAAGCTTGGTGGGATGGTGGAATAGTGTGTTATATTTGTGTACAGTAATTTTAAACCACTTGTAAAGGAAAATTTTTGAATGGCTTTTTTTAATTGTCACTTTTACAGAAACATCACTGAGGGATTCAAAAAGTAAGGTAAGTAAAATTGTTTCTATATTTTCCAGCAACTTTTCACTTGGAGGCTTACCTCCATTATCAAAAACTAAACATTTTAAGAAACAAAAATATACCAATGGCTGTGCAAACTGAGAAGAAAGAGTTACTTGCCCATCACAAGCCACTCCACTTTTGACATGAGAGCAGCTACTATATATGAATTTCTAGGCAGATTTATGATGCACTTATGACTTCATTGTTGAAGTTGATTTTTTATACTTTCCAAATTATAGAATAAATATTCCTTGAAAATAAGAGCAATGTTAACTCTCTGGCACTTCTTAAATATCCAAATCATTTAACTTTATACTCAAGATTTCCCAAGAAAATCAGAGAAGCCACTATGCTAGTTTGTATAGCAGTTAAGCGTCCACATAAGAGAGAAAAGCTGGGGGGTGTTTTTTTTCAAGATTCCTGAATATTATTACTTAATTTTGGCATCCTCGAGACTATATCCTCCATGTACTTCACTTAGTCATTGGCATACTGCCCATTAACAATGGAAACCATGTATAATGGATAAGAAAAATAAAATTTCAATATAAATAGCTTGAAAAAGATGAAAATAGTAAAAAAAAAAACAAAACCTTGTTTTATGTTAATTACCTTAATCAGGAAAACTGCACTACCCCCCTATTGTGAAAATGCCTAATTTACTAGAATTCAAATATGAAACCAATTTTTGCTTTTAGCTTAGTTTTAATTTAGTCTCATTTAAAAGCTCTAAGCAAATACTTGAAGTCCCATCTAAATAGATCCCGCTCAAGTCACTGATGCTCTTGACAAGGGAATTGCCTGAACCATGTCTTCCAGCTGCTGCAGACTTCAGTGAGTGTTCACCCTGACGCCATTGAGAAAACTATAGAGGACATCATGGAACTGAAGAAAATTAACCCCGACATAAATCCACAGTAAGAATGCATTTATGCTGTTGTAAACACAGAACACATGGCACGTACTTAGTATTTCTGTAGTGCTGAGCTCGCTAGCATGCTCTCCCTCTCTCCCTACCACAATCATCTGCAATATGCCTGGTTTTCAGATGAAGAATAAAGAAAAAAAGTGCCTTTTTCATATTTGTAAATAGCAGCAACTCTCTAGTTCTGTTATGATTTATGCTTATGCTTCTGAGCTGTAGTAAGAAATCTCATGGATGCTCTGATATCAGAAGATGAAATCAAGGGAGCCCATTTATCAACAGTGGCTCCGTGCAACACCTGTTTACACTAACAGTAAACGTTCACACTGTAAATGTGCCTAAGCTGATTCTGCTCCATCAAAAATATTCCTTCAGTTTATGACAGGCTGATAATCTTGGAGACGGTTCCTACTTGCTTGTCAAGAAGACTGGCATGTGTGGGAGGGAGAGATGGTTTTTTATATGAAGACTTCAGAACTTTGTAATTTACTCATCTCATCTTAGAAATATTAAAATGCATTTGGCAATGTACATGACGTTTAAAGTTAGCTTTATAGTTTCCCTTGGGTAGAGGAGTTTTTCAGTAAAATTTTGGGCTAAGGATGTTGGGTAGAATAAATTCCGCAGGCAGATATATTTAGAGACAGTTTAGGTAGGTAACAATCAAACTGTCTTTTAGATGTGCATAGGCGAGAACTTCACATTATTGCTGAGAAAGGCTTTTAATTGCCAAAGACAGGGAGCTGTAGTTGAAGAGACTTTCAGAGAGTGCTGCATATAGGTCTGTCTCTTGGAGGGAGGGATTCTGGGTACTAGCAATTGGGGCTCATCACAAAACTCCTCATTTCCACATGGTCTCCACAGCATTCTTCTGTAGACACTTCAGCTAATTAGCTGTCTTTTCCTTATTCAGTCATTGAGGGTGATTTAATTATACAGCAAATGTCTTTTTGAAACCTCTGACATATATTTTATTTCTTTGGGAAGATGATAAGAAGGCAATTCATTTTAAATTAAGTTGAACCAAAAATTTAAGACTGCAGTTGGGCATGAGGGATATATTAGACCCACAATCATATTTGGAGATTGGATTCAATTTAACAGTAAATCTTTTTTGTCTCTTCTATGAAAGTTATGTGTTTCATTCAGAAGCATTTCCTTGTCATCTATTCTTTTGATTTCCTTTAGGGCGGGAAAAACCCTTATAGGTAGTAGACTGTGTTTTTACATCTCAATGTGGATTTCAGTGCTTTTTTTCTAGACTGACATGACAAAATGTAATTTTTAAAATGAAATAATTTTCTGTAAAAAAAATCAGGAAATAGAGAAGGCTAGGGGAAATGTTTTATAATTTATCAAGCTATTACTACCATTAACCACACTGTTTTTTTTTTAATTCCAGTGTAGTTAACATACAATGTTATATTGGTTTCAGACGCACAATATAGTGATGCAACACTTACATACATCACCTGGTGCTCATCATAACAAGTGCCCTCCTTCATATCCATCACCTCTTTCCCCCATTCCCCCAACGCACCTCCCCTCTGGTGACCATCAGTGTGTTCTCTGTAGTTCAGAGTCTGTTTCTTGGTTTGCCTCCTTTTTTCCCCCTTTGTTTTTGTTTTGTTTCTTAGATTCCACATGAGTGAAATCATATGGTATCTGTCTTTCTCTGACTGACTTATTTCACTTAGCATAATATTCTCTGGATCCATCCATGTTGTTGCAAAAAACAAGATTTCATTCTTTTTTATGACTAATATTCCATTGTGTATGTATGTGTATATATATATATACACATACACACACACACATCTTCTTTATCCATTCACCTATTGATGGACACTTGGGCTGCTTCCATAATTTTTAACCACATTTTGTTTTAATTACATTTTTTTCAAAGTGCTGTTTATGCACTTGAAAAATTACTACAGTAAAAATGGGGAAAAAAATGGAATTGGCTCCTCTTATTCCCTCCTGTTTTATTTCTCTTGCTCTCTTCCTCAAAATCAACTCTCTTCTCAGTCCTACATTGATTCCCTGGGTGACCAGTGCCACTCTGCCCTTTTCCTAAATTTAAGTATCTCATTTAGTTTTTTGGTAACAGATAACTATAAGGGCCATTTAATTGAACATTCAAGTTTTATTTAAGTTTAGTATTTGGGTTATCTGACCCTGTGCTCGATGTGTGGAATAGGTATACAATCTTAAAATGTATGATTCTCTATTACTCCCAGCGTTAGACTTAACCTCTAACTATCTCATTTTCTCCTTAAAAAAAAAAAAAAAAGATAGTCATGATTATAATAACCACCACAACAAAAATCCTCAAATGTAGTGTGAATTGGGAGTAGGAGCATATTGGACAGTAACTCTGAGTAGAATCCTATGAAATTGCCAATGTTCAACTATCTTGGAGCTACAAAAGTGAATGGCTATAAAGAAACAACAGGAATACATAAATGTGAAATACTGCCTTTAGATTTAAAAATGCCATCAAACAAGTACAGGAGAATAATTTACATGACAGTAGCTTGATAAAGTTGTTATGTGACTACTTGAAAAGACCCTATTTTATCTGCTATGTTGTAGGAGAGAAAAACAACACTGAGGTCACACGAAGTAGTGATCCTCTGTATATCATGCTTGCTAAACTGTTTTCTGTTCTGGTGATCTGTTTTAAGGGGGCTGTTATTCAAACGATACATTCAGAGAAGACTGAGTGAGAGAATAAAACATGTGAAACCCATGTCCCATGAGAGGGAACTGAAGAAATCCGGGATTTTTTTTTTTTTTTTTAAACCCTGGAGATAAGACTAGAAGAAAGAATCACTATCTTAAAATAAGTAGTCACGGCAGGGGAAAGTTGGAAATAAATTTGCTCAGAGAACAAAGTTTGAACCACTTGGTAATAAGGAAAGCAAATTTCGTTTCAACATAAGAAAAAGCATTCAGACAAATAGAGCAGTCAGAATGGAATGAGAAACTTCATAAAGTAGTTCTTTCTTTCTCTTGGCATTGCGTCATCTGTCAGGGATGCTCCTGAGCACAGATGTTTTTGTATTTGTTTTGTTATTGTTGTTTTGAAATTTTCCTTCCACTGTGCCCCTGAGAGCTAGCTGTCTCTCTCACACACATTATCACCTATATTTTCTACATCTTACTTAAGTCACCGGCAAAATGATCTTCCTTGTTTTTTAAGCCATATTGTTGCAACTTGGTTTAAGAAAAGGCCAGAACAAAAGGTAAATTTTAGCCAAGTTCTACAACTGTCCATATGGAGCTTCAGTAAAGAAACTGTGCTTCCTCCACTCAAGTAAGAAGTGGTTGTGAGACCAATGCAGGAAATGTTACATTCCTTTATTTTTCTCAGTAAACTAAATACGGTTCTTTGTCCACAAAAAGAAAAGAAAAACTGGGCTTCGATTAAATACATCCCGTACGAGCAATTTCCTCAATATTATATAGATGTGGAAATCCTATTGTGCACATATCAAGTGAACAAATGCCAAAATATATGTTTTGTTTTTCCTCATGTGTGTTTCTTCTGTTTTTGAACACCTTAGGTTGGGAATCTCTCTTCAGGCTTGCCTTCTGCAAATTGTTGGCTACAGAAACCTTATCGCAGATGTGGAAAAACTGCGCAGAGAACCCTATGATTCTGATAACCCCCAACATGAAGAAATGCTTTTGAAGGTTAGACCTCGAACACATTTCAGTGCTTTTCTTAGGTCAGCTAACCTCTGCCAAGCACCTGCTAAGTGCTAGACACTGCTTTGATGGGGAGGGTATAAAGATGAATAAGACACGGGCGTGTAACTGGTTGGTAAAGCCTACTTTGCTTGCTGGTTCAGATGTATGAGGTAAATTCTTCTTTAGAAAATTCATGTGGGAAGCTAAATGTAAAGTCTTTTTTTTTTTTTTTAATCTGAGAGAGCATCAGAGGTGATTTCCATGAGTGCTCATATTCTGGCTCAGGTTTAGGCTGTTTAACTGTATTGAAAGCCAGTAGGAGAAAGAGCATTTGTCAAAGAGTGACCTGGGATTTCCATTTATGACTTTTAATAGACATCAAAGATGATGAAGTTGGTTTCTGCTTCAGCAATAGCCCTCTTGGGAAATTACCTAAGATCTTATTGCTGATTATTTATTCATGTAACTTGGAGAGTATCAGAAGAGGAAGTTAAAGTTTATATCTGGTTTATTAAAACTGTTAGAAGAACAATATGCATTTGTAAATACTTCTTCTGGCTGTCAAAGCAAAACCTTAAAGATTTTATATGATCTGATGTGCATTATTAAACACCAATAAAACTTGACCTCAAAACACTGAATTTGGAGTTTAAGAAATTAAGACCCAACCTTTAGAACTATTCATCTGGAATATTTTCTAAATTCACTTCTGAAAATAGATGCTTTTTAGGATGGAGTGCTTCCCTGTCCTTTGCTAGAATACAAAAATACACTAACAAAATTGGAAGGAAACATTTGTTTAGCTGCCTTAACTTTATCTTATTGAAAACTGTCAATAGGAGCTGTAATTTTGTGTGAAGGAGTGCTGTATTTTTGTGTAAAGGAGTGCATGCTTTTGTGTATGTAAATACTTACGCAGATGACTTGTCTCTGCTAATTAGTGCTATATCTGATGTGAATCCCTAAAAATGAAAGAAGACTCATTCTTAGCAGTAGTGTTTCTTCTTCCCTTTCTGCTCTGCTTAAATTTAGCCAACCTACTGGCTGAGCTTCATTTCCTATTATTGCCTTTTTTATCATATTTTCTGATAGCCTAATTAAAATCAAGCTTAATTAAAATGACTTCAAGGTGAGAACTGAGAGGTGAATGAAAGAGAAGAGAAGTGGAAAAATTAACAGAGTGGCCACAGGCAGCTGAAGAATTCGTTAGAATGGCCATGACGCCTTCAGAATCAGGGACACCCGGGTCATGACGCCTTCAGAATCAGTGACACCCGGGTGCCTGCTTTGCACCATCTTAGCTGATCTGTTGTATGGATGCTGCACATAGTGGGTTTTCAACAAATACGGGGAAAAGCATGAATTACTGTGGTTCATTAGCTACAAGAAGTCAAGAACTTCTATGATACACCTTTTATATGTGGTTGTGATTTGAGTTTGTGTTATTTTTACTGGCACAGCTGTAAGAGGTAAGCAAGGTGACGGTTGGTAGCTACAGCAAACTACAAGCATTTCAGTCCAGATTCTGATGCATACAGCTAATAAAGTATAAAGCCAGGACTGTCCACTACTGCCTTAAGCACTTTGAGGAAATGCATCTTGTCTACCCTCAAGTGTCTTGCAATCTAATTGGGGAGATACTATGCATCTACAAAAATCACTAAATCTTATCCATAGACCTCCCTCAAAATAGCTCTTGACTGTTTCCCATGCCCACCACCTTATTCTAGCATTATCTCCAGCTTGGGCCATTATAATAGCCTTTTAATTCTGCCACTAAGTATTAGCTTCCTCCCTTCCATCTTCTAAAATACTGCTGGAGGGATTATCTAGTCATGTTATTCCTTAGGTCAAAAACTTTAGGTTCCCTGTATCTGACAGAAGAAATCCCATGCTTGGCATTTTGGACCCTTTGCAGTCTATTTTTCCAAGCTGTATCTCCTGTATCCTCCATGCTCTGTCATTCACCTTGACCCAGAACAGGCCGTGCCATCCCTTATGCCCAGGTATTTGCTCATGTGGTTCCCTCTATTACCTATTATTCTCATAGCAGAAGCTAGCACTTTTTTAAATCCTTACTCATTTGATTTTGAAATCTTCTCTAGCCTCCCCAAGAATACTTAGGAATGGGGTCTTTATTCTCTTCTTTAGTTTATTCAAATCCCAAGTATGATAATGAAATCAACAATAATAAAACATTGAGTATTTAGCGCACATTAAACATTACAGTAAATGTTTTACAGCATTATTTCATTTAACGGTCACAGCCTTGTGGCGAGATCTTCAGGTGAGGAAGACGAGGCTGAGCAGTTAAGTACCGCCCAAGCTCACACAGTTAGAAAGGGCTCCACGCTACTGCACTACACCACCTCCCAAGGGAGGAACTGTGTCTTGTTCCCATTTGTATTTCGAGAGGCTGGCCTGTGGTTTGTGTTTAACTGCCTGATCTTAAGCTGCTTCCATCTTTAAAATGGGTAGTAATACCCTTGTTACCCACTTCATAAATTGTTTAGAGCAAGAGCCAGCAAACTAAGGCCTGCGGGCCAAATCTGGCCTGCCACCCATTTCTGTAAGTCAAGTTTTATTGGATGTATGTCAATACACGTGTACACCACTGTCTGCGGCTGCTTTTGTACTACAGTGACAAAATTAAGTAATTGCAGCAGTGACCATTTGGCCACCAAAGCCTAAAGTATTTACTGTCTGGCCCTTTCCAGGCAGACTTGGCCAACCCTTGATTTGGAGACTTAGGTAATATATTACCATATTGTTTAAGTGCTTTGATTTATAAACACGGGAGACCATTATCAGTGCTTATAGTCTTAAAATATTAAAAAATCTGGATTTTATGATCATTCAAATATAGGGTGAGATGAAACTGAGTACCATTACTTTATGTTCATATAGCACTGTCCATATGTTATTCATCCATATGTTATTCTATTAAACATTTGCTAACCACATTAATAATAAGGTGAAAATTTTAGGTGAAGTCATGTACTTAATAGAAAAAAATAGGAGTCCTGGGTGGCTCAGTCACTTGAGCATCCAACCCTTGATTTCGGCTTAGGTCATGGGATCGAGTGCCGCATTGGGCTCAGCACTAAGCGTGGAGCCTGCTTAAGATTCTCTCTTTCTCTCTCTGCCCCTCCCTTCCCCCCCCACCCCATCTAAAACAAAACCAAACCCAAAATTAAAAGATCCTCTCCTGATGGGAAGAGATAATTCCAAGGTGGCCTTGGTGTGAGACTGCTTTTCCTTGAATGAATGGATAGACAAGTGGCCTTGCCCTTGCTCTCTTGCAGCAGACCTGAGACAAGGGGAAATGTTGAAATAAGTTTGTGGTAAAGGCTCAGTGCAAAGAGAACAGAGTTAAACAGAGCATAGGCCATGATGGATGACAGTCTGACCCAGGGTACAGCTTCCACATCTGAAGCTTGTCATTTTCCACAGGAATCGCCCTTGGTGATCTGGTCTCCTACCTGTAGCAGGTAACTCTGTAATAATTCCATTGCCACCAGCACAGTTTGGAGGGCTGAACTCCACAGAGCCCCCCATCAGAGGCCCGCCACCTTTGTTCAGGTTTCTGGTCAGCTCCATATATGCAACAAATGACCTCACCCTTCAGGGCCACCCTGCCTGCTCCCCTTACTTTTTCAGAGAAGAGCCTATCAGGAGAGAATCCAGTAGCTCATTCTTTTTTTTTTTTTTTAAACTTTTCCCCCTATTTTACTTTTTAGATTTTATTTATTTATTTGACAGAGAGATAGAGAGCACAAGTAAGCAGAGAGGCAGGCAGACGGAAAGGGAGAAGCAGACTCTCCACTGAGCAGGGAGCCCGATGCGGGACTCGATCCCAAGACCCCGGGATCATGACCTGAGCCAAAGGCAGCCGCTTAACCGACTGAGCCACCCAGGCGCCCCCAGTAGCTCATTCTTAAAGGAAATATACACATGGTAGCCCTTCACAGAAGTACTTTAGCATAATCGACTTTCATTTTCTGAGAAAGTGGCCCTTATTAAAGCAGATAGGATTAAGACCTTAATTAAGAACACTTTTTAGCCATTGGTCTAGTCTGTCATGATACACGAAATTATTAAAATGGATTTCTTTTTTAAGCATTATTCGAACTTTTACTCCCCTAAAGTATTCCCCTAATGAATGAGGTTTATAAGCTAAGCTACCTATAGAAATGAAGTGTTTGCTTTTGCCATTTCACTCCACTGTGTGAGGCCCTGAGATTCCTTCGAATTATTGACCAAATGAGTGTGATGAGCTTTACCAACTGTTTCCTTTCGTTCTTGTTTGTTTTTTTCATTGTGGCAGTAACCAAATCAGTTCCTAAAGAATTTTTATTTTTTATTTTTTTAATTTTATTTTATTATGTTATGTTAATCACCATACATTACATCATTAGTTTTTGATGTAGTGTTCCATGATTTATCATTTGCGTATAACACCCAGTTCTCCAATTACGTGCCCTCTTTAATACCCATCACCGGGCTAACCCATCCCCCCAGCCCCCTCCCCTCTAGAACCCTCAGTTTGTTTCTCAGAGTTCATAATCTCTCATGGTTCCTCTCCCCCTCCAATTTCCCCCCCTTCATTTTTCCCTTCCTACTTTTTTTTTTTCTTTTTTAACATATAATGTATTATTTGTTTCAAAGGTACAGGTCTGTGATTCATCAGTCTTACACAATTCACAGCACTCACCAGAGCATATACCCTCCCCAATGTCTATCACCCAGCCACCCCATCCCTCCCACCCCCCACCACTCTAGCAACCCTCAGTTTGTTTCCTGAGATTAAGAATTCCTCATATCAGTGAGATCATATGATAATCATCTTTCTCTGATTGACTTATTTTGCTTAGCATAATACCCTCTCATTCCATCCACGTCATGGCAAATGGCAAGATTTCATTCCTTTTGATGGCTGCATAATATTCCAGTGTGTGTGTGTGTGTGTGTGTGTGTGTGTGTGTGTGTGTGTGTGTG